>NW_028245282.1:0-16570 GCF_964263255.1 Lissotriton vulgaris
TTTGTGCTCATGGGTGATGGGAAATGAAGTCCTCTTCCTGGTTTCTTCTTTTAAAGATGGTATTGGCGGGAAAACCAGTAATGTCACTACCTGTACAGATGTATGATGGGAAATTCAGTGATGTCATTTCCTGTGTAGGTGAATGAATGAAGATCCAGTGAGGACACTTCCTGTGTTGATGGGTGAAGGGAAATAAAGTCCTCTTGATTGGCTTCTTTTAAAGACGGTTTTGGTGGTAAAGCCACTAATGTCACTTCCTTTTCAGATGTATGCTGGGAAATGCAGTGAGGTCACTTCCTGTGTAGGTGAATGAAGGGAGGTCCAGAGAGGACACTTCCTGTGCTGATGGGTGAAGGGAAATAAAGTCCTCTTGCTTGGCTTCTTTTAAAGATGGTTTGTGCTGGAAAGCCAATAATGTCACTTCCTGTCCAGATGTCTGATGGGAAATTCAGTCATGTCACTTTCTGTGTAGGTGAATGGAGATCCTATGAGGCCACTTCCTGTGCTGATGGGTGGAGGAAAATAAAGTCCTCCTGCTTGGCTTCTTTAAAAGACAAGACGGTTTTGGCGGGAAAACCAGTAATGTAATTTCCTGTCCAGATGTCTGATGTAAAACAACAGTGATGTGATGTCACTTCCTGTGTAGGTGGATGATGGGAGATCTAGTGATGTCACTTCCTGTGCTGATGAGTGATGGGAAAATCTTTAGTGAAGTTATAGAAATAAACATGCACAATATGGACTTCTGTCTAGATATCCACTGGTCATTAATGTATTGTCAATAGCATTTTTGGCCCTTCTCATGGTTTGTTCAGCATTGGCTTTTGTTTTAAGCCACAACCTATTTTTAAACATACATCTATAACCCAGATCAGGTCCACTCAGCCTGTACCTTGTTTAGCATGGAGTACTTTTGTTGTATTTCTATCTAGGACCCTAATTCGATACTCCCGATTCATGCCCTTATGTGGTTATAACAAATAATATCCTTATAAAGGCATAGGAATCATATCCATATTTAGTAATAGCCCATGCAGTTCAAAACACTGCAAGGCTACTCCCATAGACTCCTAGAAAGCACAACACGTTCTTTAAACAAACCAAGTCTCCAGCAGCCCAGGAAAACCCCCTGCTTTTGTTTTGATTTGCACAAGAACTCCTGGAATCCAGAAAGAACTGTTAGTTCTTAGTGACGTCTTATGTCCAACCTTACGTCAAACCCGGCACCTTTCAGGTATAAATATACCAAAGTTGCCTTAAGCAAACACACAGTGGTGGGGAGCAGAGCGACGTTCTACTTGCCCGATACCCCAGCTGTTGCTAGAGCCGAAGGAAAACGCCCCTCACTTTGACGCACTGAGAGAGACGCTGTCTTTTTCTCCAGCCGAGGGAATCCAGCTCTGGTGTTCCCAAGTCACCCTCGCGGGTTGCCAGGAGATCGAGTCCTGAGAAGTGAGATACAAAACCTCCTTCATTCTATAACCAAGGTACGGAGCTGATTAAAACCTTAGAGAGAATTCTTGATTCCGATACTTGGCAAAAACCTAACTTAACTTAAAACTGCAACTTACTTACTCCTTCCCACTTATTAGGCTTAGGTCAGGTACACCGGGGTAGGCATATCTTAGAAGTGTATGTATATATTTTATCCATTTTAAAGTATCATAAGTATCATATGGCTAAGAAAACATATCAATACCTTTACAGTATTATTTCATAATACTACTTTTACTGTAGGCACTTTACTTTATAATAAGTATTGCAATTGTGGCAATTCATTTCTCTTGCATGAGAAAGAAGACTGCTCAACAAAATAACACCTTTTTATTGAAAACGCCCTTCTCTCTATTTCTGTGCACTTTGGTGAAATTAAGCATGCACGATTGACTGAGTGAAATAGCTGTCTATTGTTTTCACACAACTCTAGAGATACACTCTTTATTCTGGGGGAGCAAAGTTGTCATGTTTATGCGGTTGTCAGAAACGAATCCCTTCTTGTCTAAATCAGGACGGTTAACCCGTTCCTGAACATTAGAGAAAGTTTCTAGTGACCTCTGAGCTAGCTGGCAAAACTAATTAAGTCTAACATAGTCAGTAGAGACCTAGATGACCTCAGTCCTACGTCTACACTGCTGTTTATGTTATTCCAATGGACAAAGCCTATTGGGAATATAGGAACTACACTACATGGCGCCCAACGTTTGGTAAGGCGATAAATCTAACGCAAGACACTAGAGTAACTCAGTCGTGCTTTTCACACAAACCCCTTTCTCCTGTAAAAACTCCAATAGACGTCTGGAGTGGGTGAAAGGTTAATATCTACCGGAACTTAGTAGGATGAGAATCCTATGTATTAGTTTCTGGTTTAGTCAACGTTGAAGGATACAGTGTTGCAAAATATTGTGCACCTAATCTTTGTTTCCTTGAAACTTGATCTGCAACAAAAAACTTTCTTTCAGTAAAATGGGGGAAAGTGAAGAAGAAAAAGATAGAGAAGCATTAGCAGCTCGACTCCTAGTGGATGACACAACCATCAAAGAAAATGACCCAGGTGCTATAATCAATATCGGTCAATATAAGAAGAACTATAACTCTTAAACTTATAGAGAATGGACTATCACCAAGAGGTGGTACGGTCATATTCGTGATAGAGGCACATGAGTATCGGCAGACAGAGGTGTTCTATTCATGGATACATTTTCCAGCAGCACACGCTGTGACAAAAGATTTCCACTATTACAAAATAGAGGAACCTCCGGTTATATACACTCCTTTCGAGGACGTTGAAATCCCACTAACTTACCAAGAGCACCTGCTCTGGTTTAATGGCGCCCTAAAACATTAAAATCACATCACCAGGCACGGTCCACTAGGTAGACCAGGAGCCACGCGGCCGGTTCTAGCCAGCTACACACCACACCCAGACATTGATGTCGGACCGGGAACTTTTAGCTCAGTTAAAACTTTTAATTAAAATACATAGACAATTGGTCCAATATGTCATGCGGACTGCAACAGTCCAACCAGCAATTAACATCCCACAACTGACCCCTCATCAGGGGAATACAAACAAAATTACACCACAGAACATACAATCATGTCTTGGTAAAATAACCATAAAACGGGAACAAATCCCATTCTGGTTAGCTAAAAAAATAACTCAAATAGAGGCAGTATTTCCTAATACTACACCTCATGAAAAACACAGGATTCTGACTATATGCCTCCCAATGGGGGTCGCGCCACATGTGGAGGACTGTGACACTTGGGGCACGGTCTTTGCTTCCATCTACACAAAAACACATTGGGTTCCGTCTATGGTGGTCATACCAGATGTACTAAGACAAATTCAGAACGAATACGGTCCAGAACCTGCTTTGACTCTGGGTATGAAATTACTAAAAGATTTTAAGCAGGTCTCGGCTATATTATTAGCCAACATAAAAGGAGAAGCAGCATGTGTGGCAATCCGCCAGAAATTGAAGGAGACAGATATAACAGACCAACCATTTGAACTTGTCAGAATCATAGAAAAATCCTATGAAGAGCTAGGAAGAGATAGTTTGGGTGGGAAACCAATAAAACCCCAACTAACTGAAAATCCTGAAAAAACATTTATCAAAAATTATCTAAATACTCCAAAAAAGGGTTGGGATGGTAATAAACAATCCACTCCCAAGGAAAAACGATTCCAGTCCAGAGGAAGGTCTCCTCAACGGAGAGAAAGATCTCCTGGCCGAGGAGGCAAGTCTCCCCAAAGGGAACCCTCTGAGAAAAGATACAGCCTTAGAGATAGGGAAAAATTGAGAAAACCTGATAGATATCAAGATATTGATACACGTCCCTCTCGATCTTTTCAGACTTCCTCACAGAAATCGGAAAGAAGAGGACGGTCAGAACACAAGGAAGAGCACGTCAAGAACCTTCTCAGCAAAGTAAAAAATCACAATTTCCCAGAAAGAAGGTAGCAAGTATTAAAATTAAACATGCCGAGGATTCTGAGGACACAACTGAAAAACAGACGGTGGGCCCAGACAATGCTAGACAGAGCAGCAGAAGTGACCATAGCTCGCAAGATCCTGATGAATCTCCTGGAGACAATGGACACGAATGAATACATTCAGGTGGAAACTGCAGACACACGAGTTAGCGTGCCCCATAAACTATGTGAAATAACATTACGTATAGAGGGGGATAAAACTAGGAAAATAAAAGGTCTCTTTTGGGAGAACCTTTCTAAAGGCTATGACATTCTGTTAGCTGAAAAAGACTGGCCACCAGAGTTTGTCAGGGAGTGCCCTCATGGCGAAGAAATGATTATGCCTGCCTTCTCAAATCATATTCCAATTCATAAAAAATACACATTCACAAGAAAATGGGCAGTGGCCCAAGCCCCTGCATTATACAAAAATCATGTAGGATGGGATGAAGAGTCTCCTCCCCACAAAATCCAGTTAAAAAATCAACTGACTGCACAAAGGCAGTACCCAGTTAAACAAGAGGCTAAAAAGCAAGTCAGGGAGATCTTAGATCAACTTGAATATCAAGGGGTGATTGAAACATGCACCTCACAAATGAACAATCCTTTGTTTCCTGTCTCCAAGCCACACAATTCATATCGCCTAGTTTTGGACTACAGACATTTAAACTCCTGCTGCAAAACTTTTGCAGTACAAAACTCACACAGTGCAGCACTAATGAATAACATCGTGCGCAAAAAATATAAAACAACATTAGATATCTCTAATGGATTCTTCTGTCAAAACATTGCACCTGAAAGCAGGTATTTGACCGCTTTCTCAATAATGGGGTCACAAAAACAATTTTGCCGACTCCCACAGGGATTCAAGAATAGCCCAGGATTATTCTCAGCAAGGGTAACAGAGTTACTACAAATATATGATGATGAGGCATTATCATATGTCGATGACATCTATCTTACAGACGATGACCTGGAGACTCACTTAAAAAGAGTGAACACCATAATACTTGGGTTTGCATCAGATGGTTACAAATTCAACTTTAAAAAGTCAAGAATTGCCCATCTAACAGTCCTATTTTTAGGATATGAATTATCAAGTGAAGGCAAAAGCCTGGCAGACAACTTCCTAGAGAAGTGTGCAGTACTCCAAGCACCAAAAACGCTGAAAAATGTACAATCAATACTAGGTTTCCTGAATTTCGGTATGTATGTATGTATGTATTTGAGCTTATATAGCGCACAGCTACCCACAAAGGGTTTCCCGGCGCTTGCTTAGGGAACCCGTCCTGGTATTCCCCTGTGAGATAACCCCGGCAGGGTATCCACAAGGTGAAAGCCAGGCATCCCACCGCGAGGGGCCGTTGTGGAGATTAAGCAAGCTATTGCCCAGAGTCGCAGAGTGTGAACCATGAGTCGAGAAGGTACCGGAGCGAGAATTATCGAGTCCATGGAATTTTTTAGCCCAAGACCCGCCGAGGCGGGGAATTGAACCCTGGTCCAGGGCCGATCTCAGCTTCCGGGTCTGCCACCTCTAACCCCTGAGCCACACTTCTCCACGGTAGAACATACATTCTAAATGGTAAATTCAAACCGATGATTACCAAAACTGAATCACTCAGAAACTGTTCAGCTCAGCGAGCTGAAATAAGATATTTAAAGATGGCGCTTGAAAATGCCGATCGCGAATTCCCCACACTAATAGTGTGCGATTCGCACCTCTGCGTCAAGTCATACAACAGTGACATGCAGACATGGAGCAAAAACGGTTACAAAGATGACACAGGTGCCACAATAAAGCATAAAACGCTTTGGGAAAAAGTAGTTCTTTTACAGAAAGAACTACAAAAGACTCACGTGATACATACACTGAGTCATCAACGTGATGGCGTTCACGTTGCAGGGAATTCATTGGCTAACAGAGCCACAGCGGAAGCGGTTCAACCGGCTTCCGTAGCCACACAAAAGCGTTCTAAAAAACACATAGATGGAGAAACCATGCTGGCGGTAAAAGCATCATTGAAAGGCGATTATGCAGCATTACCTCTCAACTATCCACTCAGTAATACATACATAATTGATGCAAACTCCGTTCCTTTTGCTCAAATCCGTGGAGTGGGGGATAGAGTCATTCCAAACACGAACCGGAGAGATTTCTTGATTGAAGACGCACACATGGGGCTGGGTCCAAGGCACCAAGAGATCTTGAAATCTCTAATAGAATTACAATCAGAATACTGATGGCCGGGGATGAGCTTGCAAATTTACAAATTTGCAATGGATTGTCCAGACTGCAACAGAGATCGCAGTTGTGAACCGGACCAGACTATTGCCAGGACACCTTTATTAGAAAGCATCAGGCGATCTATACGCAGAAATCCAGCCGGAGAAATGCGCCCCCATAATTATTAAGACAAAATTCACTTGAAAATGTAGACCCCAGCACTCGGCTGACGCGGGAACTGTTATAAAAGATTTGCGAGTCTTTATCGGCACATACGCAATTGGCATGCTACATTCTGACCAGGGTCCTGCGTTCAGCTCTCGAGCTTACAAACAGGCCATGACCAGCATGGGCACTGCATTGTGGTACTCTTCTCCATTCCATTCTGAGGGAAATGCGGTAGTGGAAAGAAAAAACCGTGACATAAAGCAATCTATAACGGCGAGGGTATTAGGTTCGGGTGATGGGTGGGTCAAACATTTAATAAGTGTCCAAAGTAGTCTTAATAACATGCCAAGAAATTCTCTAGGAGGTATCAGTCCGTATGAACTTTTGTTTGGTACTAGAATGATTATCCAGGATCTGGATCGTCAAACTTCAGTGGTAGAAGAAAAAACTTTTGATATCAAAGATCATTTGGCTGTTTTACAGGACTTGAATGAAACAAGAAAGCGTCTAAGTAACATAAAGTTTAAGCCAACAACCACTGAAGAACCACCTGTCCCAGCAAGACCTGTCTGGATTCCAAAGATTGGGGATCTGGTCAGAGAAAAGATCGCAGTGAAGAAGGAATTTGGGCCTTCTTACAGAAAAGCAGTACCTGTCTTAGCTGTCAGCGGAACAAGATCAGTAATACTACCGCCACTTGCTGGTAAAAAGGAAAACAGAATTGTTTCCATCAATCTGGTGAAACCACAAACATGTGGCCGATAATAAATAGCAGGCCCAGTGGACTACCAAGAAATAGCAGAAGACCAAACTTTGCTACAATCCAAGAGGTTCAAACTGAGAGACTAATCACATTCGATAAACCTGCAGTAAATAACAAGAGCCTATGCAACAAAGCCATGGAACTTGGGCCTCTTGAAACCCAAATTGCAACAATTCATGATGATACACCAATCTACAACGATGTAGCATCAGAATGTACAAATGTAACAAAAGAAAATGCAAAGATCAATGGAAATCCGGAAGCAATCCCACCAATTGACAGAAAAGCATCTGGTTATTTTATCAACTTCAATGACTTTTCCGATGATCCAAGTGAACATGGAGACAAGCCAGCAACAAAATCTTTCAAAGAAAAAATGACCGAGCTTTTTCACCAACTAAAAGAAACATATCTGATTTCACCATGGATTGAATTTTGGACTGTGTTAGGTGTCTTTTCCTCCTGCTTTGGCTCATCATGGTTTTGTGCTTGGGTAAATTCATTAATGGAAACTATAGTACAATGGACACAGCAAGTCAGAACATCAACTTGGTCCTAAAGTCTCACAGATCCTCTCACATCGAGAAAAGAGAACTATCATCAGTGAACATCACAGCCAACCCAATACCTGGGGGTATAGCATGGGACAGAACTGACTATGATATTTATGGCCCAATTGAACTCTTGAAGTATCCACGCCAGTTTAAGGTTTCCGTAAGTGACTTTGTGATACCAAGTTCTTTTTCTGATGATTGGGACTTTGAAAATATTAATAATATGATGTCAGATTTAGTAATGTCAGCTAAATTTACAGAACATGATTATTTACAGGGTTCATCAAATTATGAAGAATTATACTGTTACAATCACTATGGTCATCACTATTTGCATAAATCCGCACAACCTAGAAATGTTTTTACATATAATCAATGGGAACATTGTCCAACTCCACCAAAAGGAAGTTCAAAGAAATTTTTTTGAGAAATTTCCATACTTTTCAGGGTTTAACAACAGTGATCCAGAAACGTTTAATTTTAAAATGTTAAATAAGACAGGAATGAAAACAATGTTGACAAATACTAAACTGATTTATTCTGAAAATTTTATGACAAAATGTCTACATTTGGTTATGAATTTTGAAAAAATAACATTGAAACAAAAACCATCTGGGGAACAAAAGATTGTCAGGTACAAGGTCTAGAATCATTATTTAGAGCCTGCATGATCCCAGAACAAATTATGTTCCTGAATGACACAATTCAACAAACTACTTGTCTTGGTTTAGCTAAGATAAAAGACTTAAATAAACTGTCTACTCCAAAGCCCATACCTGACAGTAATAGTACTGCAGATAGGGAAATAGACGTATCCCATATCTTTCACCAAAACAGAACAAATCCTGATTGGAAAAAATGGTTGATCTGCCCCACGGACACAAATAGCTGTCAAGATAGATTCCTGAACAAAAGACAGGGGTTCAAACTGACCAGGCCAGACCCAAGGTTTTCCCGGAGACAACATCCAGGGATAGTTACAACATACAGTGTAGGGAAATTATGCCTTGAGTGGCTACAGAATTCCACACTGGCTGAAATTAAGCAACACTTGACTTTACTTAAAGAAGGTGCTGACTTGCGAGATTTCATAATGGGACCTCGCAAACAGAGTCAAAAACGTTTCATAGCGGCCGGTATATACGCTGCATACAACGAAGCTTGGAAAGTAACGCAAATTGAAACAGCAGAAAAAATATGAGAAATTGATCGTATGAATTTTGAAAAATCACTTTCTGTAGTGGACAATGGGTTAACGACTCTGTCTTCCAGAATATATTCACTGGACAGCATTGTATCATCTGCCTTTGATATAATAGAGCAAGACTTGCTAATGTTACAACATGGTCAGTCCCAATTGCGTTCTATTGAACAGCTTGGCTGGACGTTGCAAAACCTACGTTCAGGCTACGTGCCATGGCGTCTAATCAACATAACGTCGTTATTTTCTATCTTTAACCTTACTGATAAACAAATCAGTTTGGCACAAAAAGGAGCAGGCTATATGATTCTAAGCATTGAAAAACTTGAGAGATTACCATTGACAATGTCAGAGAGACCTGTCATTGAATGTATAATATAGGGAACAATTACAATTCCGATAACAACTTTCCAGTTTAAATATTGCCAAGAATATATACCAGCAGGCCAGTATGAAAGGTTGGGTAAAGGATACATCAAATCAACCTGGGATTTACCTTACACACACAAATGTTATAGGGAAGGGAAGAAGGAGGTATTCCTTAGTGGCAATAATTGTAAAAAATCACTAAGTGGTACACTTCTGTGTCAAGGTATTAACTTGCACGGAGCTTGCGAAGGGTCTTCAAATAACCTTTCATGTCATCTGCAAGGCACTCCTGCAACACAGATAGAACCATTTTCAGACAGCTTTTCAACGGTAGCTACGTTTTAATAAATGACCACAGCTGTTGTGGAATGGTGCCAGGAAAATGCTATCTCGTAACTGTTACTTCCAGGGTCGTTTGCTGTATGCAAGTATTGTATCCAAACAGCAATCCAGACATGGAGGCAGCAATATGGCCTTATGTGAATATCTCTTCTATTCGAATTGATACTTTAAGCAGAATGAAGTCTATTCATTTACAGACAACTGTGCCTCTGACCTCGTCCAAAGAAACGTATGATCTGCAAGTTGCAAGGACAGCAGCAGAGATACATACCCTTTTATCGACAAATTGCCCCACGTATTTCATAGAAATGTTAAGTCAAATTTTAAACATGTCTGATACCAGCGGCATCGCCCATGTATTTAAGACAATTTTCTCGGGACTGTTAACACCATTTGAAACAGTTCTGGGAGTCTTCCCGAATTTTGTCCATTCTGTCTTTGGCGGCCTACCTTTAATTTTGGAACTCGTAGCAGGAATTTTATTTTTGTTCCTTCTGCTCCCATATGGCAAGCCAATCCACAGACAAGACTCCAGCGACGATGTAAGAAACCATCCTAGCAATACGATACCGAGACCGTATCACTAAGGTTCTCGGATTGGCCCGGCTAATAGATCTGAGTACAACTTGGCTTCTTTCATTCAGACCAATCTGGCAAGATTGCATCTTACCTGTGCTTCGATGTCTGCTATGCGGAGAAGAATGCGTGTTGGACGTCTGTCTTACACTACCATCAGCAGTACCAATGGATATCGATACTTTGCTTTGTCCAGTAACGACTCATGCAACGTGTTGTCCCCAGCGGCTACCTATTCTGATGACGGCATTCGTTGAGACTTCACCATTACGAGTAGGTGGCAGTGAAGTACGAGAGGAAAGCAGCACCAAACAGGTACAACCTTCTGTGAGCATTGCTGATCCACACATCGATGATAGCAATCACGCACAGAACTGCACAGTTACAGTATTTTCAAACTTGGTCGAACTTTCACCTGATGTTGTAGACCAATTTTTTGCAAGCCTGTCTGATATGATGTTCTCCCCTGAGCAACAAGAATACCTTTTAAAAAAAAAAAAAAGCACACAGCGTTCCCTGGAACTCTGAATTCGGCCTTCAGTTTTGTTAAACAAATCTACTGAAAACATTTGGAACTATTTGTTCCCCTGAAAGCGAAATTATTTTTCTTTCACATCAAAAATATTTACTATTTTTTTCCGACACATGGTACTCTGCTTAAAGTAGAACTATTCTTAGAGAACAGAGATTCTAGTTTTAGAGACATTAGAGACAATATTTTACCTCAGCCTCTAGCACATGTACAGTATCGTATAAATATGTGATGAAATGGTCTCGACCTTCTTTTCTGTATACAGAGTCATTTCATGTGTAATTTTCGCAATTCATTCAGCGGATATATACATGCTTTTAACTGAATGATAACCCTGCTTGAAAAACGTACAATACCAATACTCATTTTCGTGTATAAACCATACACCATTTCAAATGCAATTTATGTATTTTGAGGGGGGTTGGAAAACACACATGCATCGTATGTTTAATATTGCTTATTTTTTTAGTAATGATGGACATTAATACGTGGAGTGGGTGTTGTATTTCTATCTAGGACCCTAATTCAATATTCCCGATTCATGCCCTTATGTGGTTATATCAAATAATATCCTTATAAGTGTATAGGAATCATATCCATATTTAGTAATAGCCCATGCAGTTCAAAACACGGCAAGGCTACTCCCATAGACTCCTAGAAAGCACAACGCGTTCTTTAAACAAACCAAGCCTCCAGCAGCCCGGGAAAACCCCCTGCTTTGTTTTGATTTGCACAAGAACTCCTGGAGTCCAGAAAGAACTGTTAGTTCTTAGTGACATCTTATGTCCAACCTTACGTCAAACCCGGCACCTTTCAGGAATAAATATACCAACGTTGCCTTAAGCAAACACACGGTGGTGGGGAGCAGAGCGACGTTCTACTTGCCCGAGAGCCCAGCTGTTGCTAGAGCTGAAGGAAAACGCCCCTCCCTTTGACGCACTGAGAGAGACGCTGTCTTTTTCTCCAGCCGAGGAAATCCAGCTCCGGTGTTCCCAAGTCACCCTCGCGGGTTGCCGGGAGATCGAGTCCTGAGAAGCGAGATACAAGACCTCCTTCATTCTATAACCAAGGTACGGAGCTGATTAAAACCTTAGAGAGAATTCTTTTTTTTATTTTTTTTTATTTTTGAAAACCTTTATTCAAAACAGAGCACACAGCTATTCAGCCTGACATCCCGGAGGCAAGGCAGCAGGGGTAACAGGAGAGAAATAGTGCCAAACGATTTAGACATAATCATCGAAGGTCATTTTTACATTAAGATGAAGTTCAACAAAAGGGCGCCTGAGGGCGCGAAATTGGCAATAGAGGCAATGTGAAGCTGGGCGTCAGGGACGGGTAGGGGAGGAAAGGTAGGGAAGTGAACATCAAGGATAAGATTCCAGAATGGGAAGGAGGAGGGGGGGGGAAGAACCAGGAGAATACAGTACATCAGGGCTCAGTTGGCGTTACAGGTCAGGGTGCCACATTATCATGCAGGCTGACTGATTCAGGCGGCAAGCACGCGTCTCCCCTGTACTCGTTCCATGCCCCCCAGATTTTATTCCAAGTTTGAGGTCTCCCTCTTGCCACATAGACTGTCTTCTCCCGGAACATGCACCAGTCCATGTTGGCTTTCCACTGTACCAGCAGGGGGGCCGCGGACGCACCCCACTTCTGAGCTATGTCCCTCTTGGCCACCATGTTCCCAAGGGTCACCCACCTAGTCTGCGCAGCGTTGTGGTCGGAAGGCTCCCATACGTTCAGGAGGCATCTACGAGCTTCCGCGTGGGCAGCCACGCCAGTAACTTCCTCCATGACTCGGTGCACTCTCCTCCAGTATGAGGCTATCACTGGGCATTCCCAAAGGATGTGCAAGAAAGTGGCGAGAGCTCCGCAGCCTCTACGGCAGAGACCGTCAGGCGAGAATCCCATGCGCAGTAATCGAGGCCCTGTCATATACACCCGGTGCAGGATCTTAAATTGCACGAGGCGAAGACGGGAGGAAATTGCAACCTCCTTAGGGGAGGAAACCGCACTCTGCCAATCCTCATCATCAAGTTCAAGGCCATCCGCCACCCACTGGTCCCGCAAGCCAAGGAGGAGATCTGTGCGCACGTTAATCAATTTTTTATATGAAAGGGAGATCGCGCTGTCCGGCATGTGCCCATCCAGTATCCTGTCCTCCAGAGGGGAACTCTCAGGAATGACGCCGTCCGGCGGTGAGGCCGAGAGCAGCGCATGTCTCAGTTGAGCGTAACGGAAAAACTCCGTCGCGCCCAGCTGGTATTCGGTTAGTAACTGGGGGAAGGTCTTAATTGAGCCTCTGGAGAGCATGTCCTCAACCCTGCTGATACCGATGAGGTCCCACTTATCAAACCCCTTGGCGTGCCATAGTCTACCCAGGATGTCCGAATCAAAAAGGGGAGTGAACCTTGTGAGTCTGCCTTGCCAACCTTGTGCCTTAGTGACCGCCCGCCAAGTGTGGACCGCCGTCCGAGTCTTAGAGAGAATTCTTGATTCCGATACTTGGCAAAAACCTAACTTAACTTAAATCTGCAACTTACTTACTCCTTCCCACGTATTAGGCTTAGGTCAGGTACACCGGGGTAGGCGTATCTTAGAAGCACCAGTTGAGTTTGTTAGTCAATGTTTTTATGTATGTATATATTTTATCCATTTTAAAGTATCATATGGCTAAGAAACACTATCAATGCTTTTACAGTATTATTTCATAATACTACTTTTACTGTACGCTCTTTACTTTCTAATAAGTATTGCAATTGTGGCAATTCATTTCTCTTGCATGAGAAAGAAGACTGCTCAATAAAATAACACCTTTTTATTGAAAACGCCCGTCTCTCTATTTCTCTGCACTTTGGTGAAATTAATGCATAGGCTTTTAAACTTAACTCTCTCCAGGACCGGGAGCCAATGCAGTGCCTTAAGAGCCGGTCTTGCTGATTGGAACTTGGGGGTACCCATCAAGAGTGTTGCCACCCAATTCTTTGTGGACTGGAGTTTTGAGAGAGTGGCCACCGGTGCGCCCAGATAAAGGGCGTTTGCGTAATCCAACCTGGACAACACCAGGGCCTGGACCGTAACCTTTATGCATTCCACACATGCTTTTACAACTAGTATGCATTTACCACACATGAAAATTGCATAATCTTAATAATGTTTTTTTGTTGACCAACACGTGTTGTAATGCCTGTCCCTTACGACAGTACAACTGATGCAGCAAAAAAAAGGGAACTTTTACATACTGTCATAGAAATATAGCTCTAAAAATTGCCCCCGTAATTTGCCCCCCCGGGACCTAATAAACAAAACAAACTTCTAGTTTTTTTTCACCTTTTCCACCGCGTACAAGTACTGCACGAGTACCCCGCCATTTTAAAAAAAATAAAAGTTGAGCCTAAAGATCCATGTACCACCCCCTGACCAAGACTATAGGGTCAGAATGTTTCTACCCTGCCCCCTTTCCTTATATCTCAACTTTGTTTTACTGTTTTCTTGTGACTCGGCTCTCACGACAAACAAGATGGCTGCCAACATTTCCTGTTTTGGAGTATTGACAACCAAGCAGCATGCAGCTCTTGCTCTTAATTTTACGTCTTTCCAAATGCGTACTCCTCGATTTTCCTATAAAAAAAAAAAAATAGAGCCTAAACATCCATGTACTACCCCCTGTGCAAGCCTAGGGCGTCAGAATGTTTCTAGCCTACCCCTTCCCTTATTTCTCAACTTTGCTTCACTGTTTTCTTGTGACTCAGTTCTAGCAAGGCACAAGATGGCCACCAACACTTCCTGGTTTCGAGTGTTGACAGACAGTTCACAGCCAATCAGCATACAGCTCGTAATTGAACAGATTTCCGTACGTGTGCTGAACTCCGTCTCTAGATATCGCTATGATTTCACTTGCGATTTTCTCAGAAACTACTGAACAGATTTACACCATTTAACAAAAAGCACAATCTGCGAACAGAACTCTACCTCTCTGGCAAATTTCGTGTAATTCCGTTCATCCGTTCAGGCTGTAGCCCTAGCTAAAGGTCCCCATGGAAAATTGCATGGGGAAAACATGCTTTGGGACCCCCTTTTTTCTCAGCCCCCGCTTGATGAATAACCCCCAAACTTTCAGGGAAGGAGCGGAACCGAGCAGGCCATTTTCTTGGAGAAATTCACGAAGATTCGTCCACCTGCGCCAAAGTTACTCCAAATAGAATGTTGTTGATTTCCTATGGAAACTAGGTCCTAACTATAACTACCTCCTGGCGACCGCCATTAGGTTATATATATATATATATATATATATATATATATATATATATATATATATATATATATATATATCTTTGTACACTCTGCATCCAGCGTACTTTGTACCGCAGAATAACGTACCACCACGCAGCAAGTAGATATTTTAGGAAGCTTTATTCTCTCACAGCACGATTTTCTCAGGCATGACGCGTTTCAGTTAACAAGTAACCTTGATCACATGTTTATTGCTAATGCACATGGTGTTTGTGTATTAATAAAGAAACTTAAACTTAGCTGCTGTGGTGCCTTGACTACTGTGGTGACAACGTGAGCACAGGGGATCTGAGGTGATATATATATATATATATATATATATATATATATATATATATATATATATCAAGTGCAAACTGCAACTCCGGTCCCCCAGAAACAGAAAGCAGCACGAATCCCAAAGTCAAGGCAAGTTGTTATTTTATTTGGTAAATGGCAGCAAACAAAACTGACGCTTTTCGGGCAGTTGCCCTTGTTCACAGTCAAACATTACCCATAATGCCTGTTTTTTTAAAATGCCAGTGCACACCATGTGATTTCAATAGGCATAGAGAAAATACTACTACGGTGTTTATGTGCGTCTGAGTATATGGGTTACAATTAGATACTCCTCATTTTTCATTCGCATAAAAGAGTAGACGTTAATATGACTGAATAAATTCAATGGTTTGTCGCAAGATTGTATCTGCATAAATGCAAGAATAAGGTCAAAACAGTATAATATCATTAGTGCAAAGTTAATGTGCAAAATAACGCAAAATGTAAACATTTCACTCAGTGCAAAACAGGCAATTCAGTTATAAAAGTATAAATACTTAAAAACTTCTCAATACAAAATTAATTGTTATTTGTAAAAAACTGCCTTATGCAAATGTTTAAAATATGCAAAGCTGTAAACTTCTACACTCTGTGCAAATTGCAAAATATAGATACTTCTGCTGTTAAGACCAAATAAATACTATTTACAATCCTGCAGGGACATCTGTAAATGATGGCAACCCTGTAAGTCCAAACCAAGTAGTTAGGGACATCTACTAATTATGGCAACCCAGTAATTCTCATTAGTTCACAACCCGTCTGGTAGATCTCTATGTTTTAACTTAAATGTGCTGATAACACCATAATATGCTGTGTTAAACTCAAAATGGAAAGTGATATAATCCATTCTTAATTAAGATAGCCCCCAGTGCAAAAATTATATAATAAAAGGAAAAAATGGCTGGAATAAACAATGAGGGAAGGTGAGAAGCTCAACAGGAGACCTCACGGAACAAAAGGGCAACCAGACGGACAGAAATGTTAAGGAATAGACCCATCTGTTTATAATTACATAAGCCAGCTTATAGGAAATGATATAGGTCTTCGGTGGTGTTAAGCCCGTTAGGTGCCTTATTATCTAGCTCTAATATCATTTTAGACTCCATTTGGCGTAATAGCTTGTCCCTGTCACCCCCTCTGCGTGGTTGAGTAACAGCTGTCAATACGAAGTAGTTCAGGCACTCCAAATTGTTGTTATGGACTCTTCTAAAGTGCCTGTATATATATATATATATAACAATCTGACATGAC
>NW_028245283.1:0-60968 GCF_964263255.1 Lissotriton vulgaris
TATATATATATATAAAAAATTATTTTTATTAATTATATATTATATTACGCACCTCAGCAAGAGCGCCATATCTGCCCGAACAAGGACGTTTTTGGAAACCAGCGTGAAGCTTTAGGGCAGTGGCTGCCACCAGGCACTGGAGCTTGGTTTGAGTCCCCATCGCGCACCAAAGAGGCGTGTGGGGAAGTCGCGGAAACAACTCAAGGTTTGATTTACAGACATCCAAGCCTACGGTTACCAGGGTACCTTGCGAAGGAATTATTGGAACGCCCACCAGAGGCAGTTAGTTTAAAGGCACCAGCAATCACCTGTGACCCGAAGGCAAAGGACACCGATGCCTGCAGAACTCTTGCCCCCGAAGAAGGCCGAGTGAAATGGCCGAAATGCATTGGGAAAATTGAACAATACTTGCATTCCTTGAATAAATAACAGTTTACACCGTGAATTTGTGCGGCTCAATTTTCTCCTTACGGGGAAGGTGCTTAGATGTTACATACGGCGTTGTCCAGCCGCGGAGTTACGCACCTCAGCAAGAGCGCCGTATCTGCCCCAACAAGGACGTTTTTGGAAACCAGCGTGAAGCTTTAGGGCAGTGGCTGCCACCAGGCACTAGAGCTTAGTTTGAGTCCCCATCACGCACCAAAGAGTTATGTGGGGAAGTCGCGGAAATAACTCAAGGTTTGATTTACAGACATCCAAGCCTACGGTTACCAGGGTACCTTGCGAAGGAATTATTGGAACGCCCACCAGAGGCAGTTAGTTTAAAGGCACCAGCAATCACCTGTGACCCGAAGGCAAAGAACACCGATGCCTGCAGAACTCTTTCCCCCGAAGGAGGGCGAGTGAAATGGCCGAAAAGCATTGGGACAATTGAACAATACTTGCATTCCTTGAATAAATACCAGTTTACACCGTGAATTTGTGCGACTCAATTTTCTCCTTACCGGGAAGGTGCTTCGATGTTACATACGGCGTTGTCCAGCTGCGGAGTTACGCAGCTCAGCAAGAGCGCCGTATCTGCCCGAACAAGGACGTTTTTGGAAACCAGCTTGAAGCTTTAGGGCAGTGGCTGCCACCAGGCACTGGAGCTTGGTGTGAGTCCCCATCGCGCACCAAAGAGGCGTGTGGGGAAGTCGCGGAAACAACTCAAGCCTTGATTTACAGACATCCAAGCCTACGGTTACCAGGGTACCTTGCGAAGGAATTATTGGAACGCCCACCAGAGGCAGTTAGTTTAAAGGCACCAGCAATCACTTGTGACCCGAAGGCAAAGAACACCGATGCCTGCAGAACTCTTTCCCCCGAAGAAGGCCGAGTGAAATGGCCGAAATGCATTGGGACAATTGAACAATACTTGCATTCCTTGAATAAATACCAGTTTACACCGTGAATTTGTGAGACTCAATTTTCTCCTTACGGGGAAGGTGTCTATATATATATATATATATATATATATATATATATATATATATATATATATATATATATATATATATATATATATATATATATATATATATATATATATATATATATATATATATATATATATATATATATATATATATATATTTCACTGAAAAAACCATAGGTTATAGACCATATATAGTTAGGGATTCGCATTTACAAAACCTTAATTTACTCGCACAAAACCATAGAAATTCGCATATATAGTTAGTTGCAATAACTATATATCGCGCACCCGCAATCCACTGCTGATGATGTCACATATTACATCATTCATGACATGGTCAGTGACATCACTGATGACATCATCCAGTGATTGTATGTTTCTGTAAAGTTAAAATATGTCTTACATATTGAAGAATGAGTGGATGTATAACTGTCTGGATGAAGGATTTAGTAGGTGCATGACTCACTGTATGAGAGAGTGATTAAATGTGTCTCACTGACTACATGGGTTAGTGACTAAACTGTCTTAATTTGTGCATCATTATGTCTGTTGTTCTGTAAACTGCTGCATGTGTTAATCAGTAGCTATATGAGTAACTATATGGGCTATTGATTGGTTGCCCAAGTATTTGTATGGGAGACCGAGTATGTGTGTGGGTGGCTGGGAGGTGTATGACTCTGTGCATAGATGTGTGAGCAGTTGATTCACTAGATGTATGGGTTCAAACGTGCATGTGGAAACAGCTGTATGGGCAGTTGACTGTGTGCATGAGTGTATTGGTGAGTGAATGGATATCTCAGTGCTACATGTCAAAGTAAGTACATATGTAAAACACAGTACATGTGAGAGTTGACATATATAAATAACTGTGCATAAGAGCCAGTGAATGTGAGAGTGGCTGTATGAATCATTGTGAACTTGTATCAGGGATTGTATAAGAGAGTAAATATGTGTTAGAATATGTTTGAATTAGTAAGGTGTTTATAACTGTATAGTTGAGGAAATGGAGGAGTGATTGATTCTTTTCATGACTGACTAGATGTATGAGTAACTCCATGGATGAGTGACAATCTGTGAGCGTCTGTTTACACTGATTGTATCTAAAGTTATATTAGAGTCTGAAGAGGTTCATCGTATTATCACATGAATGATATTATCAGTGATGTGATCAGTAATGTCAAATGAGATGTCATCAGTGATGTCATCAGTGATGTCATTTGAGATGTCATCAGTGATGTCACTGACCATGTCATGAATGATGTAATCAGCAGTGGATTGCGGGTGCGCGATATATAGTTAGTGCAACTAACTATATATGCGAATTTCTATGGTTTTGTGCGAGTAAATTAAGGTTTTGTAAATGCGAATCCCTAACTATATATGGTCTATAACCTATGGTTTTTTCAGTGAATTTCAATGGTTTTTTAATAGCAAATATCAAAAGCTGTAAAATGTCAAGTACGTGGTAGGTAAAAACATTTTCGTATTTATGCACGCTGATGTGCTTTAAACGCTGCCCCCACCCTCCTCTTTTCTTTTAGGAGTATTCTCTCTTTGCAGATAGTGAAGGGTAGGTAACGTAAGCCTTTGCCCCCGTTGTAACCCGTCGTGCCTGCTTCCCTCTACATTTGATTGATTTTTATCCAAGCATTTACTGTTTTAGAATTGGGTGCTCTCATGCTGACGCCAGCTTCAATCTGAAACATCCAGAAACACTGTAGACTACCAATTCGATCAGTTCCGGTGGAGCCCCAACGTGACCCGGTAGAGAAGAACTTGCCCTCCCCTCTTTGACTGATTGTTCTTGTTGCCTGTCCCTTCTCTTGTCATTTAACAGAACTTTTTGGACTGCTGAAAGGGGTTGTATTCCGACCGCTGGTTGGTGGAGACATTTTGACTATATTCTGGACCTGCGTTGTCGCGTAATGCGTCATATGACGCGCCGCGTTAGCGCACCCGGAAAGGCTCCGGTGCGCAAGGCGCAGCTTCCCGGAAACGATCCAGAGCGCGGCGCGCAGCGCGTAACGAAGCATAACCGGTCATGTGACTTGTTAATAAAACTTTTCACTGGTTCATTTTACTTTTGTTATTCTAATGATGAAAGGCTTGGTCATATGACCTAAAAATAACGCTTTTCATTGCTTTCGAACATTTTTTTTCCCCAAATGATGAAAGCCCCACCTTTTTTTTCTCACTCTGACTTGAAAAGCAAAGGACCCAGATGCATTTACAGTTTATCACTAACAATGTTCCAGGCTAATGTATTTTCCCGGGAAATTTACAACTGTCCTGCAAGTAAAATATTCCTTTTTCGAGAAAAAGGGCGTTTCTTCGTCCCATGAGGGAGCCGTTGAGCAAAAGAGGCTCGGCCTGCTGTCTTAGTCGCTGATAGGCATGAATATCAGATTCTTATTGATCACTTTATGTTGCAGGAGTAGAAAACACAACAGCCCTTGACCATTTTTCTTTACTGCGTTCCTGCGTATTATACCTTTTAACAGTCATGTAATTGGACTGCTTTCTTTCACTTGCCTTTTACTGATTCGAAAACAGTGGCTATTATTCAAAACTTTACCAATGTAGATACTACTACCATGTTTTTTAAAAAAAACCTTTATTGTGAAAATGTCAGTATACAAATACGGGCCTATAACCATGTGGGCCGGCCACGGAGCAAACTGGAATCGTATATGATGAGGGCACATTTACACTGTAGAAGAACGTAACGGGCGACCCATTAGATTGCAAGAACTAAGGTGTCTAACATTTACGGAATCGGTGGACGTACATTTTATAATTTAAGTACGACAGGGCCAGTTACAATAAAATTATCTAGATATACATTTGCGGGCAAGTACCATGGGTGACGTTAATTCGAACTTTCAATAGTACAGTAATTAATAACACATCAGAACTTAATATCAATAGGGATGTCAAAATGTTCAATCAATTCTCGTCCCTGTCCGCCATGTGCTTCAAAACTGCATACGTATCTCGTGATATCAAGGTTGGGCAACCAGTACACAACAAGGAGTTATGAGTCCCATTTATACCGGCGCCATTTTGGGCGCGGCCGGGCAGGTCAAGGATATAGTCAAAATGTCTCCACCAACCAGCGGTCGGACCAGAACCATTTTCGGCAGTCCAAAAATGTTCTGTTAAACGACAACAGAAGAAATAGGCAACAAGAACAATCAGTCAAAAGAGGGGACGCTTTCGTGAATGGGGCCCATGCCCTAGCAGGCAAGCGTTCGAGTTCCAAGGTGTCCCAAAGTCATTTTAGTGGACCAGGCCCAAATCCAAAGAGCTGGCCGCCATTTTGAGAGTCTTGTTGCAGCCGGCTATCGCTGCACCACAAGAATAGCCGCAATTCAGCTAGATGGCGGGTGAGTCACTGTACCGCAAAAGCGGGCGGAACTCAGCTGAAAGGCGAGTGAAACGCTAAGAGGCACCCCACTGCAGATGAGGTGCCTCCACCTGGGGAAGAGGGAGAGGCCCGTTTGCGCTGCCCTTCCCCCCCCCCTCCCCCCCGGGCACCCCACGCCGTCTTTCGGCGCAGCATTGTAGGATGGCCACACCAGTGAAACTTGCTGGACACCACCTCGGTGCCATCCGGATCTCAGCGCGTTCGAGTCACTGTACCGCGAGAGCGGGAGAAACTCAGCTGGACACGCCGTCTTTCGGCGCAGCATTGTAGGATGGCCACACCAGTGCAGCAACTTGCTGGACACCACCTCGGTGCCATCCGGATCTCGTCGCGTTGTGCTGCCTTCGGCGTACTGTAGCAGCAAGAGTGACCGCAACTCAGCTGGACACGCCGTCTTTCGGCGCAGCATTGTAGGATGGCCACACCAGTGCGGCAACTTGCTGGACACCACCTCGGTGCCATCCGGATCTCGTCGCGTTGTGCTGCCTTCGGCGTACTGTAGCAGCAAGAGTGACCGCAACTCAGCTGGACACGCCGTCTTTCGGCGCAGCATTGTAGGATGGCCATACCAGTGCGGCAACTTGCTGGACACCACCTCGGTGCCATCCGGATCTCGGCGCGTTCGAGTCACTGTACCGCAAGAGTGACCGCAACTCAGCTGGTCACGCCGTCTTTCGGCGCAGCATTGTAGGATGGCCACACCAGTGCGGCAACTTGCTGGACACCACTTCGGTGCCATCCGGATCTCGGCGCGTTGTGCTGCCTTCGGCCTACTGTAGCAGCAAGTGCGGGCACAACTCGGCTGGACGGCGTGTGAAACGCTAAGGGGCGCCGCACTGCAGATGAGGTGCCTCCACCTGGGGAGGCGGAAGAAGGCCGTTCGCGCCGCCTTCCCCCGGGCACCCCACGCCGTCTTTCGGCGCAGCATTGTAGGATGGCCACACCAGTGCAACTTGCTGGACACCACCTCGGTGCCATCCGGATCTCGGCGCGTTGTGCTGCCTTCGGCCTATTCGCACATCGGTCGCTACTGACGCCCCCTCATGGGCCAACGGTTTTGTACGCTTTTTATAACCCAAAGCCGCATAACAGGTCATGTGACTTGTTTATAAAACTTTTCATTGGTTCATTTTACTTTTGGTTTCCTAATGATGGAAGGCTTGATCATATGACCTAAAAATAACACTTTTCATTGGATTAAAACATTTTTTTTTCCCAAACGATGAAAGACCCACCTTTTTTTTTCTCACTCGGCAATCAAAAAAGGTTCCGTTAGATGACAACAGAGGGGACAGGCAACAAGAACCATCACTCAAAAAAGGGGAGGGCAAGTTCTTCCCTACCGGGTCACGTTGGGGCTCCACCGGAACTCATCGAATTGATAGTCTACAGTGTTTCTGGATGTTTCAGACTGAAGCTGGCGTCAGCATGAGAGCACCACCATCTCGTAGCTCCGTCGTGGCCATTCCGCAAGCAATCATGGCAGCCGCTCCCCACCGGAAGCCTGCGGGAGTCGGGGGCCCCCAAGACTTTTGTAGAATCTTCAAGGCTGAGGGGACGCTTTCGAGAATGGAGCCCAAGCCCTAGCAGACAAGCGTCCGAGTTCCAAGGTGTCCCAGGGCCATTTTAGTGGACCAGGCCCAAATCCGAAGAGCCGGCCGCCATTTTAAGAGTCCTGTGGCAGCCGCTTATCGCTGCACCGCAAGAGTGGGCGCAACTCAACTACATGGTGAGCGAGACGCTGTAGCCGCAAGATTGGGCGGTAAACAGCTGAATGGCGGATGAGGCACAGTGTAGCAAAAGCGGGCGGAATGGCAACTGAAACGGTAAAGGGGCGCCCCACTACAGCAGACGAGCCTCCACCTGGGGAGGCCCGTTCACGCTGCCTCCCCCCCCCCCCCCCCCCGGGGCGCCCCACGCCATTTTTCGGAGCAGCATTGTAGGATACCAAAACCAGTGCGGCAACTTACTGGACATCACCTGGGTGCCGTCCAGATCTCAGCGCGTTCTGCTGCCTTGGGACTATTCGCACAACAGACCGCTACTGACGAGGCACAGTGCAGCAAAAGCGGGCAGAAAACCGCTGAATGGCAAGTGAAACGCTAAAGGGGCGCCCCACTACAACAGACGAGCCTCCACCTGGGGAGGCCCGTTCACGCCGCCTCCCCCCCACCCCCCCTGGGGCGCCCCACGCCGTTTTTCGGAGCAGCATTGTAGGATACCAAAACCAGTGCGGCACCCAGGTGACATCACCTGGGTGCCGTCCAGAACTCAGCACGTTGTGCTGCCTTGGGACTATTCGCACAACA
This sequence comes from Lissotriton vulgaris, assembly GCF_964263255.1. Lineage (NCBI taxonomy): Eukaryota > Metazoa > Chordata > Amphibia > Caudata > Salamandridae > Lissotriton > Lissotriton vulgaris. Next base: position 7,151 of record NW_028245283.1, read on the forward strand.
GACCGCTACTGACCATTGTTGCTTCTGTTTTAATAAAAAATTTTTTACAGTGTTTACTGTTTTTATTGCGATGTATATATTTATAAGTTATTAAAGTGTTATAATCCTACTACTTTGTTGGAGTGCTATATATTTTTAATGTGACACATAATTGTGAAGACTTTGATGTACATAAAGGCATCCCTGGAATCTTCCGCTTCAGGCTCGGTCCCACACACCCTCACAGTGAGAATCCCCTCCCCAATCACAATACAGGATGGTTATCAGATAGTAGGAACGCGTGTGGTGTGACGGATCTCATCGGGTGGGGGCCTTGATCTACTGTAACTCCTTTGAAGAGGGGTGATTCTTTACAGTTGAGGCCATAAACTACACCCGCAGGGCTACGTGATAGCCTAGGACCGGCCTGGACAATCAGACACAAAGGAAGAGGAATGTCAGAGGGTGCGGTAGTGAATAGGGTGAAAGGGTGGTGTCGGGCGGGCACAGGGTGTGATTCTCAGGGAAGAGCAGCGCAGATGGGGGGAGGTTTATGGCCCATGCATAAGACAGAGAGCGGGGGTGACCAGTGCGTGGGGGAGATGCTTGCGAGGGTGGGGAGCCATGCTGAGGATCGGCGGCGTGCAGAGAGTGGGTCTGGTCAAGGCATCTAAATTGGCTGCCGTGCACGACAAAAGTGTGGCATTGGAAAAAAAGCAAGATGGCGCAGACAATGTTTATCAATACGAATTCATTTATAACAATTATTTTTAACAATATATTTACTCGCAGTGTCAAAATGGCGGTCAACACTTCCTGATTTCCTTCGAATCGAACGTTAACAGACGTCACGATCGGCGGCGTGCAGAGAGTGGGTCTGGTCAAGGCATCTAAAATGGCTGCCGTGCACGACAAAAGTGTGGCATTGGAAAAAAAGCAAGATGGCGCAGACAATGTTTATCAATACGGATTAATTTAAAACAATTATTTTTAACAATATATTTACTCGCAGTGTCAAAATGGCGGTCAACACTTCCTGATTTCCTTCGAATCGAACGTTAACAGACGTCACGATCGGCGGCGTGCAGAGAGTGGGTCTGGTCATGGCATCTAAAATGGCTGCCGTGCACGACAAAAGTGTGGCATTGGAAAAAAAGCAAGATGGCGCAGACAATGTTTATCAATACGGATTAATTTAAAACAATTATTTTTAACAATATATTTACTCGCAGTGTCAAAATGGCGGTCAACACTTCCTGATTTCCTTCGAATCGAACGTTAACAGACGTCACGCAGCAAAAAAAAAAAAAAAAAAACGCTCACGCGCAGCCGTTGGAAGACAAGTATCAACATATATGAGCCTCCTCAGCCACCCTCAGAAAACATAGGGGGTCAGGATACGTCTCCCGTACCCCCTTATACCCATTTCTCACATTGTTTTTCCTCCATCTTTTAATTTAAATAAATCAAAACACAAAATGGCGAATTCCCGTTTCGCGTCCCGCTTCACTACCCGGTTCGCGAACCGGAAAGCGCTTCTACCGCAAAAAATCAATATTTTTTTATTTGCCCCACGGGACCCTTTAATAACCCCAACATCATTCCTAGGGGGTCAAGAAGGGTCTACCTTGCCCCCTTTCATTAAATTCCCCCTTCGTTTTTCTCCTCCTCTTGTCTCTCGATCCTACCGAGAGACAAGATGGCGGCCGCTTCGGACTGTTTAGAATGTTGACAGACACCGGAGAGCCAATCAGCTTCGCTTCGCAAAGCTCCGTTACGCGAAAAGTACGCTAACTGGTGCGCTATCCGGGACGCTGTCACAGATATATCTGTTTTTTTGAACGTTAATTTCTCAAAATCCACTGGAGCACATATATTGAGACCCAGCAAAGGCACATCGGGCTAACAGTCCCTACAATTTTGACAAGTTTCGTGCAAATCCATTCAGCCGTTCGAGCTAAAAGTGAGGCCAAACGCCCTATGGAAAACTCAATGTTAAAAACGCGTTTTGGGACCCCCCTTTTTTCTCGGCCCCCCCTTGACGGAACCCCCCAAATTTTCAGGGGCTGCTCAGAAACAAAATGTGCCATTTCCCTGAAAATTTCAGCCGATTCCTTCCACAAACGCCATAGTTATTAGACATAGAATTTTCAAAAGTTCCATAGAGAAAAAATCCTAACTATATATACCTACTGGCGACCGCCAGTAGGTAATATATATATATATATATATATATATATATATATATTTTCTCTCCACGAATACCGGTAGAGTCGGACTTGCTGTCAGCGGGCGGGCCGAGCAAGGGCACCGGAAGTCCCTAAACACGCTTTTCACAGTCAGCTTCGTTTCTCAAGACAGACTGCTCGGACACCTTTCTTGTGCAGTTACAAATAACGATTTATTGGCAACAACAACGCGTTTCGGCGATTAAACCTTGATCACGCTAACAGTCTCATCACAAGAGTGCCATTTAAATCTACACATACAGACATCGACATAGACATAGGACTACTTTGAAGATCGTATAGAATGCCAGTAATTGTGTCGGCCATTTTAACATATCATCTAAATCAATGCAGACCAAGTGGTCAAATCATGACAAATGTCCATATTGCAAAATACTAAATCGGTGTCAGAGATTCATGCAAGATCTCGCATTATGTCGATCCAAATTACCAAGGTATATAGTATACAAGCAGGTTTCATCACCAAGTCCCGCCCCAGTGGGCTAGTTCCATCTACCATGGTCAATAACTGGGGCGGGACTTGTTGGTGATGAAACCTGGACTTGTTTGCAGATCATGCACTCCACTTTTGGAGCATTCACCTTTTTCTGGTTAGGTGGTATTTTAAAAAATTTCAAAATAAAATGCTCCTTCACCTTTGGCTGAGGAGGCTCTTCATTGATGAATTCAGGCTCTTCATCACTGCTGGATTCTCTGGCAGCCTGGTAAACCAAGAAAGATCCAGGAGCAAAAAACAGGTCTTTCAGTCACAAAAGTGAAAGAAGAAGTGAAGGAAATGGGTGGGGATTGCATTCTTTGTAAAAAAAACTGTTAGCAACCAATGAAAAGTGTTATTTTAAGGTCACATGACTTGACGCCCTGACGCTGCTCGCACCGGAGCGCTTCCGGGTGCGCACATACGGCGCGAACGTAGGCGCTTCCGGGGCGCATACGCGGCGCGAACGTAGGCGCTTCCGGGGTGCATACGCGGCGCAAACGTAGGCGCTTCCGGGGCGCATACGCGGCACGAACGTAGGCACTTCCGGGGGCGCTTATGCGGCGCGCCGAAGTGACGTCTTGATAGTTTCACGGAAATGCAAAATCATTTTCATTTCCTTATAAAAAAAACTGCTTTTATTTGTATGGTACGAAATGTTTTGCGTTATTATTAACTTTTCATTCATATTTTTTTCACGAACGAAAGTAGCGCTCTGGGTGCGCTTTCCGGAGAGCTTACCGGAGCGCGCACCCAGAGTGCCCCAGGAAAAAATTATAATTTTTTTTTAAAAAAAAATCATAATTAATACGTACTTAAAACAGCAAATTTATACATTTCATAGGTTTGAGGCCTTATATATAGTTAGGAATTAGCATTTAAAAAACCTATGAAATTCACTGAAAAAACCATAGGTTTCACACCAGTTGTAGTTAGGAATTAGCATTAGCCGGGGGGCGCACCACCGTGGATCCCTGGCGGTTCCGTCTGCTGGTGTGTTGATCAGTGTGGCAGATTCATCTGGCTTTAACTGGAAAAGGTGAGAACTGAGCAGAAGCACCTGTGAATTCGAACTTATTTCACTTGATGTCTGCTTCCAGTCCAATGGGGTTTCATATCAAGGACTACCAGTCCCAGAATGCTTAGCAATTATGTTTACTCACCTGAGTGTCATTTTGGAATAAAAGTGGGAGTATTTCTGGAGTCCTTTTGGCGGCAGTCATTGAGTGTGCAGAAAGCCTCAGAAGAAGGGTGTAGCCCGAAACGCGTCAGGCACTGCTGACGTTGGATGTTCCTGTCTCTTGCCTCAATTTGAACGCGCTGATGCAGAGTGCGCCCGCACCTTGGGTACTTGTGAACCTTTATATATATATATATATATATATATATATATATATATATATATATATATATATATATATATATATATATATATATATATATATATATATATATATATATATATATATATATATATATATATATAAAAAAGGGAGTTCCTCCTCAGCTTGCTCTGCGCTCGCAGACACCGCCTCCACGCCAGCAAAGAACGAGGACCGGACCAACGAAGTCAGCAAGATGGAATTTTATTAAAACAAGAACAGAACCAGCGACGCGTTTCGGGCGGAAAGCCCTTGGTCACGCTGCCTGCCTATATATATATATAAAATTTCTATGGCAAAATGAAACCCCTCATTTTGTTCCTTTTCAAATTAATGTATTAAGTGTTACCACTTTATTCCAATCAAGATGACTTCAGGTGTGCCATACTTTTGTCATAAGTAAGACTGTTAGCGCTCTAGTTGTTCTTTAGAACACTCTGGGACATTCTGTCATTGGGCTATAGTTGGGCTACATCTGGCTGATATTTGGGCTACATTTGTTTTTTTTGTCTCTGGTGGCCATCTTTGGGCTACATTGGGCTACATTTGGGCTCTAACATATATATAGCCCAATGTAGCCCAATATATATTGTTTCAAAGTTAATTTTCGTAAAAACCACTGGAGCATATATCTTAAGACATAGCAAAGGCACATCGGGGTACCAGTTCCTACAATTTTGCCAAGTTTGGTGGAAATCCATTCAGCCGTTAGGGCTAAAAGTGAGGTCGACCGCCCTATGGAAATGAACATGGGGAAAGCACGTTTTGGGACCCCCCTTTTATCTCGGCCCCGCTTGACGAATCCCCCCCAAACTTTCAAGGAAGGACCGGAGCTCCGAGAGGCAAATTTGAGGAAATTTTCAGGCAGATTCGTCAACCGGCGCCAAAGTTATTCACAATAGAATTTTGAGATTTTGCATTGAAAAAAATCCTAACTATACCTACCTACTGGCGACCGCCAGTAGGTAATATATATATATATTACCTACTGGCGGTCGCCTGTAGGTATATATAGTTAGGATTTTTTCTCTATGGAACTTTCGAAAATTCTATGTCTAATAACTTTACCGTTTGTGGACGGAATCGGCTGAAATTTTCAGGAAAATGGCACATTTTGTTTCTGATCAGCCCCTGAAAATTTGGGAGAGTTTCGTCAAGGGGGGGCCTAGAAAAAAGGGGGTCCCAAAACGCGTTTTTCCCATTCATTTTTCCATAGGGCGTTTGGCCTCACTTTTAGCTCGAACGGCTGAATGGATTTGCACGAAACTTGGCAAAATTGTAGGGACTGTTAGCCCGATGTGCCTTTGCTGGGTCTCAATATATGTGCTCCAGTGGATTTTGAGAAATTAACATTTAAAAAAAATTATATATCTGTGACAGCGTCCTGGATAGCGCACCAGTTCGCGTACTTTTCGCGTAACGGAGCTTTGCGAAGCGAAGCTGATTGGCTCTCCCGTGTCTGTCAACATTCTAAACAGTCCGTAGCGGCCGCCATCTTGTCTCTCGGTAGGATCGAGAGACAAGAGGAGGCCAAAACGAAGGGGGAAATGAAGGAAAGGGGGCAAGGTAGACCCCTCCTGACCCCCTAGGATTGATGAGGGGGATATTAAAGTGCCCCGCGGGGCAAAAAAAATAAAAAAAAAAAATGCGATTTTTTGTCGTAGAGGCGCAAATCGGTACGTAAACCGGGCAGCTAACCGGGCAGCTAACCGGCAGCGTAACGGTAGTCTGAGGAGAAGCTGATTGGCTGTCAACATTGTAAACAGTCTGGAGCGGCCGCCATCTTGTCTCTCGGTAGGATCGAGAGACAAGAGGTGGTGAAAAACGAAGGGGGAAATAAAGGAAAGGGGGCAAGGTAGACCCCTCCTGACCCCCTAGGATTGATGAGGGGGATATTAAAGTGCCCCGCAGGGCAAAAAAAAAAAAAAATTGCGATCTTTCGCCGTAGAGGCGCGTCCCGGTACGCAAACCGGGCAGCTAACTGGGCAGCTAACCGGCAGCGTAACGGGAGTCTGAGGAGAAGCTGATTGGCTGTCAACATTGTAAACAGTCCGGAGCGGCCGCCATCTTGTTTCTCGGTAGGATCGAGAGACAAGAGGAGGCCAAAACGAAGGGGGAAATGAAGGAAAGGGGGCAAGGTAGACCCCTCCTGACCCCCTAGGATTGATGAGGGGGATATTAAAGTGCCCCGCGGGGCAAAAAAAAAAAGAAATTTGCGATTTTTTGTCGTAGAGGCGCAAATCGGTACGTGAACCGGGCAGCTAACCGGCAGCGTAACGGGAGTCTGAGGAGAAGCTGATTGGCTGTCAACATTGTAAACAGTCTGGAGCGGCCGCCATCTTGTCTCTCGGTAGGATCGAGAGACAAGAGGTGGTGAAAAACGAAGGGGGAAATAAAGGAAAGGGGGCAAGGTAGACCCCTCCTGACCCCCTAGGATTGATGAGGGGGATATTAAAGTGCCCCGCAGGGCAAAAAAAATTAAAAATTGCGATCTTTCGCCTTAGAGGCACGTCCCGGTACGCGAACCGGGCAGCTAACTGGGCAGCTAACCGGCAGCGTAACGGGAGTCTGAGGAGAAGCTGATTGGCTGTCAACATTGTAAACAGTCCGGAGCGGCCGCCATCTTGTCTCTCGGTAGGATCGAGAGACAAGAGGTGGTGAAAATTGAAGGGGGAAATGAAGGAAAGGGGGCAAGGTAGACCCCTCCTGACCCCCTAGGATTGATGAGGGGGATATTAAAGTGCCCCGCAGGGCAAAAGAAAAAAAATTGCGATTTTTCGCGGTAGAGGCGCTTCCCGGTACGCCAACCGGGCAGCTAACCGGCAGCGTAACGGGAGTCCGACATCTTGTGTTTTTGGAGCGTCCGGTTTGCATACCGGGTAGCGTTCCGGTAAGCATAACAAGGGGAAAACCAAGAGAAACAGTAAAATAAAATTTAAAGGAATAGATTTCCACCAAACTTGGCAAAATTGTAGGGACTGTTTGTTTGATGTGCCTTTGCAAGGCCTCAAGATATGTGCACGTGTGGATTTTGTCTAATTAAAGTTAAAAAAATATATATATATATCTGTAAGCGTGCTCTGGCGCGCTTACGTTATGGGTTTTGTTTGCGCTGCAGAGACGATACGTCACGTTTATGCTGTGGTAAATAAAATTACCCAGACTATTTTTCTATACATTAATAACAATAAGGATAGCTCATAAAAATGAGAGGCAGAGTCCGTGGTATCTGAGTCAAAAGGGCTTTAATTAGAATGACTCGAGTCTATGAGAATCGGGTTCCATCACCACTAAGGTTCAGGAAGGGATATCTAATGTTTTATTAACATCACACATTATATATAGTAAAACCACATAATTGCAATGAACACAGTAGGCGGAAACTCCAGGCGGAGCAAGTGAAAAGAGAGAGATAAGAACATATGGGCGTAGAAGAAGGCGTGTAAGGAGGCGTAAACAAGGGTATGCACTTGATGAGTCATAGAGGTGTCATAGGTGGGTGGATGCATAGAGAAAGTCTACAGGATCAGCAGAAACCTTTACCCTACATGTGCGCGCAACTGATCATGACGTGAGATTGACGTGTAACTGGGGAGAGCTGGGGAGTTGACTTTAGCACTAGTAGAGGAGTCTGGAGTCTGGGATGTCAGAACGACCTGCACCTTTGGCATATCTGATATCTTGTGTTTGGAGGATGTATTGTCTGAAGTAAAGGTCTCTCGAACAGAGGCCGTTCATCACTAAATGCTAGTGTGTGCATATATTTCTTCGTGCATTGCGTTGGGCCACGGGCCTACTATGGCAACGGGTTCAGTAAATCACTTGTATGGAGACAGGAAGGCTAGGCCCTATGCTCTGCAGGCGGAAGTATGTTTACCTATTTCACTAGACTGGAATGTGTTTTTGCGGAGGCTGAGCAGATAACTGTAGGCAAAATACCGTCTTGGCAGGCAGGCCAGGCCGGGCACCTCTCGGCTGGGCAGGGAGTAAGGTAGAGGTCAGGGATGCATATCTAAACTGCAGCTTTCAGAGACAGAAGAGGCTCGGAGCCTGAATTCAGGGCCTGGCTCGGCTGGGCCACAAAAACGTGTGCTTCGCGATATTTAAACGTGTACCATGTAAATGCATTGGCAGCGCAGGCCTCAGTGCAGAATTAACGTTACATTCATGGAAGGCCTAATAACTGACATACAAACATCAGACGGAAATGCAGGGGCATTATTATGACAGGCACAGGAAGGGAATTACACGATAACATGGACATACATGGGGCATAGGTACGTGGATAGGGTGCGAGGGAGGGGACACACTGACTACCTAAAATTTCTGTTTCCTCATTCCCTCCTTGTTCCCTACTGCGCCCTTTACGATATATCTATTTTCATGAGACCATCTATTTGTTCATATAGCATCATTTGCTCGTCTTTTTTCATTCGAGCACGGGAACGTGAAAGAGGACGGGGAATGCAAGCAGTGGCACACAAGCCGCAAATCGCTGGGCCACATTGCAGACAGAGACAGCAACTGAATAGTATGAGCAGTATCATTCCTAGGAATGACAATACTTTCCATCCCCAGGCTGATATCACACTCAAGAGCCAACCGGACCAAGTCCAGGTGCCAGGATTCTGGTGTATCTGGTGAGCTATTTTATGGAGCCTTGTTATTGCTGCATACACTGATGGTGCGTTATTAGGAATAAACACACAACAACTGGAGCCGATCACTCTACAAGCTCCGCCCCTATCGGCCAGGATGACGTCAAGAGCAAGGCGGTTCTGAAGAACAACAAGTCTCATAGCAGACTGCTCTTCGGTTAAGTTACCTAGGGCAGAAGTAGTCTCATTCACTACTGCTTCCAAAGTTCTGGTTAATTTGCGTATTAATTTACTGTTTTGGACGGGACCCACAAAGCAAAAGAAGCCTTTATTGAAATCTGTATATTGCTCCCACGCTGTCTCAGTCTGATCGACAATTGGGGACTCGATCTCCCTCTTGTGTCTGACATGTATGAGTCGGGAATCTCGATGATAATTAGATGGGGCTAGAAAAACTGGTGGCAGTAGGAACGCAATATAACACGTTCCACCCCAATCTAAGGGCAGACGTACATAAGCTGTCTGACCACAAATAAAATAGGAATGGCGGGAAGCTTTGAAAGTAGACTTTCCTTTATCACTGAATTCGACCACAGTATTACAATCACTGTGTCCTAAGTGCACTGAACCATTTTTCCTAACGCATAATTCACCTTTCACTGGTAAGACTGTTATAAACGGTAAACCTATATTGGTCTCAGACTGTACGTTCAGAATCATGAGGTTAAGGGAAAAATTTCCTAATTCGTACACTTCATTTTCTAGATCGGTCCCTTTCCTTTGGGGAAGACCGTCCTGGTCTGGGAAACATGCTTTATTCATAACTGTATTCAGGTCTCCCCATATCCAATCGCCCTGGGAAACTGTGGACTTACTGTCTAGTGATGACATTAAAGCAAACCATGCTCCGCACGAACCATTGTGCGAAAACGGATAAGGAAAGAGGGGCAGAGCTCCCTTCATTTTCTGGTAAGGTGGGAGTCGGCCACATACCCAGCAATCTGTGACATTGCTGGTCTGGTGAGAATGGTGTAACATACGGATGAAAGTGTTGTTGCGCAGTGCTAGTCGATTGGATAGTTCGTGAGGTGGCAGGTCACTGAATGTGTGCTCTACAGTGTCATTGAAAAAGGAATGTACATGTGAACCAAGAGGAGGAAAGAAAACATGTAGCGTCAAGCTTATACATATAATCGAAATACTTAAAAAAAACATAATGATCAAAGTTACAATGCATCGACTGCGTAGGCTTTTGCAGTATTTTTCTTTCATTTTTCTCTGTCTATCTCTCTCACTATTTGGGTCTACAGTCTTATACATGTCAGGAACCTGTCTAACCGCTTCACCCGAGGGGGACTTAAACAATTAAACGCTGTCTGACTTACTAGACCGTAGCTTAGACCTGTACTCCTGTTGCGGAGTTTTTTCTAGCAAAGGGAGTTTAGTGTCAATATCGGAACAGTTCTCAGGAACCTTCGCAAAACAGTCCTTAGAATCCTTTCCCGGGCCAAGTCCATGGAATCGCTTGACGTGATGGGCATGGAGCCATCCCTTCCGGCCCTCGACCTAGACGGCGGTCCTCGTGGTCAACAAGACCAATTTAGGCTCACGCCAGCGGGGCTCCAGAGGGCTTGAACGGTCGAAGTTGCGAATGCAAACTAAATCTCCTGGAACGATTTCATGGCTTTTCACCTGGGTGTTGTCGGGGAAAGCAGCGGCAACCTGTGAACGACAAGAAAGTAGTGCAGACATCAAGGAAGCCAGGTAATCTGTCAGCATATTACTGTCAACATCGGTGATTCTGCGTGGCATAGGCGTACCCCACATATTCGGCGGTCTACCAAAGACCACCTCGTACGGGGATAGTCCGGTTCTGGAATGAGCTACCATACGCATGTAAAAGAGGGCAACCGGCAAGGCTACCATCCAATCCACGCCTTTTTCTTTACAGACCTTCGCTAGTCGTGTTTTTAGAGTCTGATTGTGTCTCTCGACGAGGCCTGCTGCCTCTGGATGTCGTACGCAATGGAACTTCCACTGGTACCCTAACAGGAGAGATACTTGTTTCATCAATTCAGAAGAGAATGGCTGTCCATTATCTGAGTACACGACACGGGGCAAGCCGTATCGCGGGAAGAATTCACGGACCAACTGCTTAGCAGTGGTCACAGCAGTGTAATCTGGGACTGGGTACGCTTCTGTCCATCTGGATAGGGCACATACAACTACGAGGACATACTTGAATCCTCGACATCTGTCCATCTGGATATAATCCATCTGGAGGACTTCGAAAGGGTGGTCAGGAGGATGAAATCCACCTTGTTCCACGGGAATGCCTTTGCCTGGATTGAACTGACAACAGATCATGCAGGTACGCACTTTCTGTTTCGCTGCTGCACGTAAATGCTTGTTGAACCAGATGTTCTGTATACTGTCTAACATGGCTTTTTCTCCTAAGTGTGCTGGACTATGTGCTGTATTAATGATAGCTTGAACCATGGAGTCGGGGAGAAACCATGTGGCTTTGCCTTTCGTCATCCATCCCTGATCTGTCTGGACCCCTCCTTGTTCAGTCCATTTCTTGATTTCGTCTGGAGTGGCATGTGTCTGTATGTCGAGTACATCTTGTAAGGGATCCCTGACTGTCATGCAATTTGTCAGTGATGGTACTTCAGTCTTTGTTATGTCAGCTGGAATGTCTGTATGAGTCTGTGCTGTAAGTTTGGCTGTTTGATCTGCCAGGTCGTTACCATGGGAAATAGTGTCAGTGAGTTTCGTATGTGCTTTGCACTTCATGATGGCTATGGCTGTAGGCAAGTGTATTGCATCTAACAGAGCTTGAATGAGGGGACCATGCTGTATTTTGGCTCCATGAGAGGTCAGAAAACCTCTCTCTTGCCAGAGGACACCGAAGTCGTGAACGACTCTGAATGCGTACTGTGAATCTGTGTATATGTTTACTTTCAGGTTCTTGGCTCGTATGCAGGCTTGGGTCAGAGCAATGAGCTCTGCTGCTTGGGCAGACAAGGTGTCAATTCGTTGTGTTTCTATGACTTCAGTATCGGTGGTCACTGCATATGCGGCCACTAACTCTCCTGTGCTTGTTCTCATACATGAACCATCCACATAAAGTGTCAGGTCTGGATCGGGCAATGCAATGTCTGTCAAGTCTTGTCTTGGCTTAGTCACTGTGTTAATGACTTCCACACAGTCATGTGGTGTAGGGTCTGCTGTGATTGAGGGTAAAAGTGTAGCAGGGTTTAAAATGTTGCAACATCTGATCTCTATGTGAGGCTGGAACAGTGTCAATTCGTATCCTGTCAGTCTTGCTATGGTCAAGTGTTGTGTCTGTGTCCTGTTTAAGAGAACTTCCACTGAATGTGGAACCTGTACTGTCAGGGGTGTCCTAACACTATGGAGTCGCTTTGTCTGATTGCTAGAGCAGTTGCTGCAACTGATTTTAGGCACGCAGGCAGAGCCTGGGCCACTGGATCCAATGTACTAGAAAAGTAAGCACAAGGCTTGTGTTTTCCTGCTTGATCTTGTGTGAGAACAGATAATGCTGTGCCATCGCGTTCAGTGACAAAAAGTGTAAAAGGCTTGCTGTAACATGGTGTCGCTAAAACAGGTGCTTGACATAGAGCTTTCTTCAGTTCATCAAAAGCAAGTGTATGTTCCTGAGTCCAAGGGAGGACAGTCGAAGTCGCTGCCTCCTGTGTTGTCAACTGTATGAGTGGTTTGGCTAGATATGCATACTGAGGAATCCATTGTCTGCAGTAAGAAGTGAGGCCAATGAAGGCCCGTACTTCCTTTATGTCTTTGGCTGTGGAAGATGTGCAATTAACTGAATTCGGTCAGGTGTCAACTGTCTACCCCTCTTGGACAGCAAGTGACCAAGGTACACAACTTGCTGGACACAGAATTGTAGCTTTGAAGGGGACACTTTGTGCCCCTTTTCTGCCAGGAAGTATAAGACTGTCAGTGATGCACGTTCGCAGTCTCGTTCTGTCCGTGCTGTGATCAACAGATCATCAACATATTGAAGCAGTGCAGTGTCAGTAGGCATGTGAAAACTGTCTAGTTGTCGTTTTAGTGCTTGACTGTAAATACTAGGACTTTCTGTGAACCCTTAAGGAGCCCTCGCAAATTTGAAGCTTCGGCCATTTAAACAGAATCCGAAAAGGTACTGGCTTTCCGGATGGATTGGGACACTAAAGAAGGCGTTCTTGAGATCTATCACAGTAAAGAACGCTGCTTCGGAATCAATTGCAGTCAATAGGGAAGAAATGTCTGGGACCACTGGGTACTGGGGTATTATGCATTTATTCAGTTCTCGGAGATCAATCACTAATCTGTAAACCGGTGGTGCATTCGGGTCAGTTCGTTTAAGAATCGGAATGATAGGAGAATTACATACATTGGAGTCAGTTTCTACAACCACTCCTTGTGCAATGAGTTCGTCAACAATTTTCAGTAAGGCAACTACAGCCTCAGGTGGTAACTTGTATTGTCCGATTCGTGGCAGTACAACTCCTTGCTTGAGTGTGACACGGTATGGTGTAATGTGCATGTAACCTACATCAGTTGGACCTTGCGCCCATAAATGCTGTGGTACATTCTGAAGTCTGGGATCAAAATCTCTCAACACATAATGACCTTTAAAATCACGTAAAAACAATCTCACTCCTTCCGGAGAACAATAAATCACTGCTCCTAGTTCTTTCAACGTTTTTATACCAAGCAAGTTTTCTGGACATGATTTCGTAAGCAACAAGTCTGTAGTGCGGGACAATGGACCGACTTCTAGGGAAACTGGCTTTGACACTTCGTTAACAATAGGCTTTCCTGAAAATCCCAGGGAAATATTCTGTGAGCCTGAGAGGGGTGCCCCTGGAACCTCGTCGTGACTGATGGTAGTTCTGCTCGCCCCTGTGTCAATCAAAAATTTTCTGTCTTTCCCTAATACATGACTATGCACATAGGGACCCTCTTGATCTACAGGAACCTCGATAAGGGGCAAGCCAACCTCCCTCTCTAGGCCGTTTCATGAATACTGTTGATAATCTGGGTAATCTGACTGTGCGTACTGGTACATTTGTTGCGTGACATGTTGTGTGGCAGCTATGGGTTGGGGTACAGCTACTGTCTGTTGTGCGTTCTGTGGAGGTTGCGTGTTCTGCGGGATGTGTTCCTGTCTAGGAGGACGCGGTCTTTCTTTCGTCTTGCCGGTAGCTATATTGTGTTTCAGGACAGCACATTCATTTATATAGTGACCTGGCTGTTTACAGTAGTTGCAGTTCCCTTTGACAGGTGCCGCACCCTTTCTCTGGCCATCGGCGGCTGGAACTGATTGTGCAACTAGCACTTTCATTTTCGTGTCTTTCATGCGTCTCTTTTCGTGTTCCTGTTCTTCTCTAATTCGGTTCTGGTGGTACTGTAACATTTGTAACATTTGGGAAGGGCTATTAGCTTGCTAGGTACTTTCAACCTTCAGTACTCTATTTTTAATCTGGGGTAAGGAATTCTCTACTAATTTGGTCACAAACAGATGTGGGTACGATTCACTACTTGTCTTCAGGCCGCTATTAATAATAAAACATTTTTCAAATCTAGAATAGAAATCACTAGTGTCTTCATCTTGTTTCTGTTTGCAGGCTGAAATACCATCCCAATCTTCCTTTTTGGTAGTCAATAATCTCGGCAAAACCTGTATCAATAGCTCGGGTAATTCTTTAGCTTTATCCCCAAGACCAGTATCAGGGGTTCGTGTATTATCTTCGTCTTCTAATTCTGCCCAGTTAATCTTTTTCTCTCCCACCTCCCATTCTTTTTCTTTCAGTTTTTCGTAAATGCCTGCTGGTAACAGGACTTTCAAAATTTTAATCGTATCAGCGTATGTATACTCCCCCATACAGAGCATGTCTTTTAATTCACGGTGGAACCCTGCTGGGTCTTTATCGTGACAGGGCAGTAATTTCTTCATTTCCAATAATTCCATTTTCGGCAAGGGTGTGTAAACGTATACTCGTTGAAGCTCACCCCCCGTAGTTCTAACGGGATGAACCTCTCGTAGGGGATTCTGTCTGTCTATGTAAAAGGTCTTTCTTTCTCAGGATGGAACTGAAATCAAGTGTGGGGTCAGGAATGTCATGTATTTATGTCGTTGATCTAGAATGACGTTAATTAATTCGGTGCCTAGACCTCTCCATCTTGCTAGGAGTAAATCGTCCAATAATTTATACAGGCGACCTGGATCAGAATGCTGACTCTCGTACAGTGTGATGAGATGTTGAATCATGTAAATACCAGCTAAACGCTGTTCTTCCGGAGGAAGACTCAAAAATGTTTGCCCTACTATGTCATTCTTATATATGTTAGAATTGCCAGCCCATTGAACTGCTGACCGGGCTAGTTCCTGTTCATGCATAGTACTAAGCTCGCTACTCCCTACTCGTTTTTTCAATGCTTGGTCAGTGGCTTGGAATATGTGTTCAAGGGAATATTGTTCTGGTATGGGAGAAAGAGAACGTTTCTTGTATTCTAGGCGTATGGGTCTATCAAAAGGTCTTGCCCCACCTACGTAATGTATTTTACTCGCGTCCTCTATTACTAAATCATCGTCCTCTGAGACTTCGTCATCCTCTTTCTCGGCTTCTTTCTCGGCCTGTTCTTTCTTGTGTATCTCAAGAATTTCTTTACGAATTTTCCTGTACATTGCTTCTACACAACTCTGTTTATCATGTTTACCAGCAGCTATGTTGTCACTCCAGTTTGTCATGACTTTAGTTACTTCTTTATTTGGCTGGTCTTGTTCCCTGATCAAACAATTAACCAAAAACTGTAAGAGCATACGTTGAAGCTCCACTTTTCTATGTGCCATGGCCTCGTGAATACTTTCTGGTCCCTCCCCTGTTCTAATGAAGTGGTATATTTTGTCTAAATGGTCCTTCATGCCTGGTAGAATAAGCAAATAGTCTGCAACGCGTCTTAATCGTACGGAGTATATAAGCATTTGACCCTCCCCCGGTACTGGATCATATATACAATCAGTAAGGAACTGTCTAAGGGATTGGTATGTAGCTGCTTTTGGCGTGTGCTGTAGTGCTAAATCTCGTAGTGATGATCGTTTTAATGGAGGCGGGGTGGAGGGACCCCCTCCCGCTGCTCCCAGACTGGAATCGCCTAGGCTTGAATCGGCTTTTACTGGCAGCGCTGTCGCTGTCAGCATTGTCGCTGGTAATACGGGGTGATCTTGTACTACAGGTGCTGGGCGAAAAGGATTGGTAGGGGGGTCGGTGGCAGGAGGAACAGTGGGGGGATTAGTGTTATTGATAGGGTTTGGAGGAGGATTAGTAGGAGGTACATTTACATTTACATACTCTGGAGCAGCGTCATCTAGATAGAAGGAAAGAAAAATGTCCGCTGCGGTCTGTTTATGACTACGGAGTTTAGTCGGGACCAGTGGTGGCGGCAAGTTACTGGGTACTTCCGGGGTCACTTTAGGTAGGCCCTCGGCGAGGAGGGGATACATGCCTTTAACAAGGGCTTTTCTTTGTCTGTCTAATTGTTCTGCTTTAACCCGTTCACCTTCTTCTAGTAGTTCTTTTTCCTGGGCTTTTTCTGATGCTTCTCTACTTCTCTCTGCTTTCTTAATTTCTTTCTCTGTTCTTCTATGCGCTTCTTTACGCCACAATTCTACGGCATCTTTCTGGGATTGTCTGGCTTTCTTTTTCCATAGTGCTTCCTCTACTCTCATGATGCAATCAGCATCCCATGTCCCTGAGACAGGCCATCTATATTTCTCTTCCAGATCCTTTGTGTAATCTACCCATAAATCTAAGTACAGTATGGCATCTAAGCCATGTTTATGATACATAAAATGTCCAGGAGTGTCCCTAGGCGGGACGGGGACTGCCTCTTCGAGTATCCCTTTCCTGGTTCCTATCTGACGTAATTTTGAGAACAGCGGCATGTTTGAACTAGCTTGAACAAAAACACAATAAGCACAATAATAGACTGCAAACAATCATTCATACCAAGACATTAAAACATTACAGATACTACCTGGTACATAGAATAACACAATTCTGAAAATCTCGAAATACAACACTAGAATACTGGATGCACTGCTAGAACAGTACAGTCATACCGGTCTCATAAAGAGACACGTCATACCGCATCCACCTAAATGGACACGTCTTTACCGGATCTGTGTACCCAGACCCGTCTTGACCGGGCTCAAATAAATGAACCCGTCTATATACGTTCCCAACAACGGTACTCACCGGGAAGCAAAACTGAAGGCCTCGGAAACTCGATACTGGACTGGACTGCTACGGCTTCTTGCTGCTACGCATGCGCCTCGGAAACAGGTGGGCCTCTGGATACCTCGGACCTTGCTCTCTCGGCTTGGGCTCTGGTCGGGACAGTCCGCAATCCTCACCGCCTCGTGTGGATGCCTGGTCGCAGTCTCCGTCTCCTCCGTGGGCCTGAGGGAGTTAGCAGGAAAACCCGCGGATGTGCACAGTATGGGTCCGTCACGGCTGTAGAAGGGGTCAGGGGGCTGCGCTTACATCGCCGGCGCGTGGGGAAGGGGACTCGTCCCTGTTCGGGCGCCAGAATTATGTGGTAAATAAAATTACCCGGACTATTTTTCTATACATTAATAACAATAAGGATAGCTCATAAAAATAAGAGGCAGAGTCCGTGGTATCTGAGTCAAAAGGGCTTTAATTAGAATGACTCGAGTCTATGAGAATCGGGTTCCATCACCACTAAGGTTCAGGAAGGGATATCTAACGTTTTATTAACATCACACATTATATATAGTAAAACCACATAATTGCAATGAATACAGTAGGCGGAAACTCCAGGCGGAGCAAGTGAAAAGAGAGAGATAAGAACATATGGGCGTAGAAGAAGGCGTGTAAGGAGGCGTACATAAGGGTGTGCACTTGATGAGTCATAGAGGTGTCATAGGTGGGTGGATGCATAGAGAAAGTCTGCAGGATCAGCAGAAACCTTTACCCTACATGTGCGCGCAACTGATCATGACGTGAGATTGACGTGTAACTGGGGAGAGCTGGGGAGTTGACTTTAGCACTAGTAGAGGAGTCTGGAGTCTGGGATGTCAGAACGACCTGCACCTTTGGCATATCTGATATCTTGTGTTTGGAGGATGTATTGTCTGAAGTAAAGGTCTCTCGAACAGAGGCCGTTCATCACTAAATGCTAGTGTGTGCATATATTTCTTCGTGCATTGCGTGGGGCCACGGGCCTACTATGGCAACGGGTTCAGTAAATCACTTGTATGGAGACAGGAAGGCTAGGCCCTATGCTCTGCAGGCGGAAGTATGTTTACCTATTTCAAAAGACTGGAATGTGTTTTTGCGGAGGCTGAGCAGATAACTGTAGGCAAAATACCGTCTTGGCAGGCAGGCCAGGCCGGGCACCTCTCGGCTGGGCAGGGAGTAAGGTAGAGGTCAGGGATGCATATCTAAACTGCAGCTTTCAGAGACAGAAGAGGCTCGGAGCCTGAATTCAGGGCCTGGCTCGGCTGGGCCACAAAAACGTGTGCTTCGCGATATTTAAACGTGTACCATGTAAATGCATTGGCAGCGCAGGCCTCAGTGCAGAATTAACGTTACATTCATGAAAGGCCTAATAACTGACATACTAACATCAGACGGAAATGCAGGGGCATTATTATGACAGGCACGGGAAGGGAATTACACGATAACATGGACATACATGGGGCATAGGTACGTGGATAGGGTGCGAGGGAGGGGACACACTGACTACCTAAAATTTCTGTTTCCTCAATGTGACGCGTCATGAGGCGTCTCACGTGGCTACGTGATACGTCACGTAATAAAGAATATATTTTACAGCTATAGATATTAGCTTTTAAAAAACCAATGAAATTCACTGAAAAAACCATAGGTTATAGACCATATATAGTTAGGAATTTGCATTTACAAAACCATGAAAATTCACTGAAAAAACCATTGGTTATAGACCATATATAGTTAGGGATTAGCATTTACAAAACCTTAATTTACTCGCACAAAACCATAGAAATTCGCATATATAGTTAGTTGCAATAACTATATATCGCACACCCGCAATCTACTGCTGATGATGTCACATATTACATCATTCATGACATGGTCAGTGACATCACTGAAGACATCACTGATGACATCTCAAATGACATCACTGATGACATCACTGATGACATCACTGATGACATCTCAAATGACATAACTGATGAAATCACTGATAACATCTCATTTGACATTACTGATCACATCACTGATGATATCATTCATGTGATAATACGATGAACCTCTTCAGACTCTAATATAACCTTAGATACAATCAGTGTAAACAGACACCACAGACTGTCACTCATCCATGGAGTTACTCACACACCTAGTCAGTCATGCAAAGAATCAATCACACCTCCATTTCCTCAACTATACAGTTATACACACCTTACTTAATCAAACATATACTAACACATATTTACTCTCTTATACAATCAATGATACAAGTTCACAATGATCCATACAGCCACTCACACATTCACTTGCTCTTATGCACAGTTATTTATATGTCAACTCTTACATGTACTGTGTTTTACAAATGTACTTACTTTGACATGTAGCACTGAGAAATCCAATCACTCACCAATACACTCATGCAGACAGTCAACCGCCCATACAGCTGTTTCCACATGCACTTTTGAACCCATACATCTAGTGAATCAACTGCTCACACATCTATGCACAGAGTCACACACCTCCCAGCCACCCCTACACACACACTCACTCTCCCATACAAATATTTGGGCAACCAATCAATAACCCATATAGTTACTCATATAGCTACTGATCAACACATGCAGCAGTTTACAGAACTACAGAAATAATGATGCACAAATTAAGACAGTTTAGTCACTAACCCATGCACTCAGTGAGACTCATTTAATCATTCTCTCATACAGTCCGTCATGCACCTACTAAATCCTTCATCCAAACACTTATACATCCACTCATTCTTCAATATGTAAGACATATTTTAACTTTACAGAAACATACAGTCACTGGATGTTGTCATCAGTGATGTCATTTGAGATGTCATCAGTGATGTCATTTGAGATGTCATCAGTGATGTCATCAGTGATGTCACTGACCATGTCATGAATGATGTAATATGTGACATCATCAGCAGTGGATTGTGGGTGTGCGATATATAATTATTGCAACTAACTATATATGCGAATTTCTATGGTTTTGTGCGAGTAAATTAAGGTTTTGTAAATGCTAATCCCTAACTATATATGGTCTATAACCAATGGTTTTTTCAGTGAATATATATATATATATATATATTACCTACTGGCGGTCGCCAGTAGGTAGTTATAGTTAGGACCTAGTTTCCATAGGAAATCCTCAACATTCTATTTGGAATAACTTTGGCCCTGGTTGAAGAATCTTAGCGAATTTCTTAAAGAAGATGGCTCGGTCCGCTGCGCTCCTTCCCTGGAAGTTTGGGCGGGATTGGTCAAGTGGGGGCTGAGATAAAAGGGGGGTCCCAAAACGTGTTTTCTCCATGTTATTTTCCATAGGACCTTTAGACTCGGCTACAGGTCGAACGGCTGAATGGATTTATAAGAAATTTGGCAAAACTGTAGAGTCCGGTTCGCAGATTACGCTTTTTTGGAATGGTGTAAATCCGTTCAGTAGTTGCTGAGAAAACTAAAGTTAAAGTCAATTATATATCTATACGCGCGCACGGGTGCGCGCACCCAAGCGGCTGCGCGTGAGCGGAATTTTTTTCTGCTGCGTGACGTCTGTTAACGTTCGATTCGAAGGAAATCAGGAAGTGTTGACCGCCATTTTGTCACTGCGAGTAAATATATTGTTCATTTCAAAGCGTTGAAACATGGAAGGGGAGAAGGTAGAGATAGTCTTGCTGCATAAGTTTTCTTGGGGTGTGCAGTAAGGCCCTTAAACGCGAAAAGATATATATATATATTTTTTTTAAAGTTGCGGGGTGCGTGCACTCGGTCGCGCACACCTATTTACAAGAGTGTAAAAATGGAGATAAATCAGAAGTTTGAGTGCTTAGATATAAGGTGGCTCTGAAAAGAGCCCTTGTGTTAATTGAGTGTTTTCTGCATTTATAAGTAAGTACCGATGCAGAGCCTGATGTTGCAGAGGAAGATTCTGTTTCCCTCATCCGTGAAATGAACACCGTCTCTCCTATAGACGTCTTGCATGTGGTAACGCAAGCTGTTGTGGTAAATAGAACCCATGCTATAATCTCTGAGGAAAGCAGAAACAGATTTATTTACATGTCTCCTTGCTTTCTCAATTTGTGCACAATGTTGACTGGACCAATTCCATTTCTGTCTTTGGCATATATTGGAATATACCAAGGCAGTTCGAGGAAAAAGTGTCATCAATTGTCGAAAGGTGTCTTTTAGAAGCATTTCCAGACCTACCCCAGTCATTGTGCCTAGATCGTTCCCACCACAGTGCACAATTATAAGGTCTGGTTCTGGGAGATGCATAAAAGTTTTCACCAATGGAATCAATTGGTGACATTTCAATCCTCTTTGGCCAATCCACGTTATGTGTACATTTGTTAAACCAAGGTTGCAAATTCGTCTGCTTGCTGCATATTTTTCACTCCAGTGAATATAACTGTGTCCTATTAGCCAGACCTTCATTTTCAAGGGATATGTAGTCGTCCACCGATCGGTTCTGGAAGTGGAATGGTAGTTAGAAGCTGAAAGTCAGGATAAAAAAAAAGGATGAGGCTGGGTGTGGTTTAAAAAATAAAAATGATTGGTTGATTGTAATAACTGGAGATTGAAGAGTACGTTGCATGTTAATGTTTATGTTAAACGAAAAGTACTATTGGTTGTGAAAAAAATGACATGTAACAGAGCTGTGGATTGGCAGGTGTTTCTAGAGGGAAAACAGTCTTTTTAGTTTGCTGTAGAACGTTGAGACATGAACTTTTGACCTGTGCCTTCAGCCAGGTGCAGAATGAGGTGTTACTGTGGTAAATATTTGATTTACCGTCCTAATTTCTATGCAGGTAAGTACTTAATCAATAATAACTCAACCGGAAAGAAAGAGGCAGAGTCCGTGGTGTTGGAGTTCTTAGGGGTTTTATTCCTTAAAAAGGAATGGTCAGACCGGATATCATGTTCCTAACACCACTGGGGTGTAGGAAGGGATAGAGCAATATTTTATTGACAATACATAGCTTATATACTTAAAACGTACAGTAGAAACCAATACAGTAGGCGTAACAGCTGAGAGAAACAAGATAAGAGCACACACGTGGTAGTGATACGTAATTAGAAGGCGTGAACTAGGCGTGAACATAGAGGTGTGTGCTAGAAACGTCACAGGTAGGTGTCACAAGTGGGTGGCAACAAAGCAGAATCTTGTAATGTCAGCAGAAATCTGAGGCCTGGATGCGCGCGCAGCTGCATGACGTGTGATTGACGTGAAACTGGAGGGTGCAGGGGACTTGACATTTACTCTGGCGGAAAGAGACAGAAGTCTGGCATGTCAGATCAACTCGTACCTCTATCATATCTGATATCTGATGTTTGGGAACCATATTATCTAGAAGGAAAAGGTCTCTGGGGCAGAAGCTATTCTATACTGACTGTGAGTGCGTGTATAAGCGCCTAAGTGTCTGCACGAGAATGCGAGGGGCATGGGCCTACCATGGTAACAGAGGCTATGAATTACTTGCACGGAGACAGTGAGGCCGGGCCCTTTGCTCTGCAGCTGGGGGGATGTTTACTTAAACTAGTAGGCAGGAATGCATTTTCGAGGAGCGGAACAGATAATTCGAAGGTTGAATACAGTCTTGGCAGGCAGCAGGCTGGGCTAAGCGCCGTGAGCCGCACAGGGAGTAAGGCAGAGGTCACGGGTACAGAGACAGCCTGGGCTGAGGCTTTCGGAGTCAGAAAGCAGGAAAAGGGCTCGATGGCAGAATTCAGGGCCTACTTCGCCAGAGTTGAAAAACGTGTAAAGTACACCACAAAAAGACGTTGGCATAGCATACTTAGAAACGAAATATTCAACCCATTCAGGGTGGGTCTGAAAGAGGACATGTTAACGTTGGACGCAAATGTATTTGCGTCTTCATAGATGGCACAGGAGGGAAGTTACATGCACTTTAAGCTGGTACATGGAGACGGTGGGGTACACGTTAGGGAACATTACTTGACCATAAAATTTATATTTCCTCATTCCCTCCTTGTTCCCTACGGACCCTTCATGATATATCGATCCTCATGAATCGATCAGTCTGTTCTTGTAACATCATTTGCTCTTCTTTCTTTCTTTCACGTTTTGAGAGAAAACTGGAATGTTCAATGCACGATGTGGCACACAGTCCACAAATCGCTGGCCCACACTGTAGGCACAGGCAGCAACTGAATACTATGACAAGGGCAATGCCTAGGAAGGATAGGATCTTCCATCCCCAAGCTGTTAACGTTGTCCAGAACCAACCGGACCAAGTCCAGGTGCCTGGATTCTGATGTATCTGACTTGCAATTTTATGAAGACGTGTAATAGCTTGGTATACCGTTGGCGCGTTTTCTGGAATGAAAACACAGCAACTTGACCCGATGACCTTACAAGCTCCGCCTCTGTCTGCCAAGATGACGTCAATAACAAGACGATTCTGAAGAACAACAACCCGCATGGCGGACTGCTCCTCTGTTAAGTTACCTAGGGCGGAGGCAGTTTCATTCACTACTGCTTCAAGTGTTCTAGTTAATCTGCGTATTAGTTTACTATTCTGGACGGGGCCTGTGAAGAAAAAGAATCCTTTATTGAAATCTGTGTATTGCTCCCATGCTGTTTCAGTATAGTCGACAATCGGGAGATCTCTTCGGAGTCTATTCTTTACTAGATTTGTATTTCTGTGATAATCAGGAGGGGCTAGGAAAACAGGTGGCAGAAGGAATGCAATGTAACAGGTACCATCCCAATCTGGAGGCAAGCGTATGTATGCGGTATGCCACAAACAAAGTAGGAATGACGGGTAGCTCTAAAGGAAGACTTGCCTTGATCACTGAATTCGACCACAGTAGTACATTTACTATGACCTAAGTGTACTGAACCCTTCTTACTGACACATAAATCGCCAGTGACTGGTAATACTGACATAGCAGGGAGAACTGGTGCAGCTTCGGATTCGACAGTAAGAATCATAAGGTTAATTGTATAATTACCTAATCCATATACTTCATTTTCTAGATCAGTTCCTATTCTAATGGGAAGTCCCTTCTTGTCAGGGTAACAGGCATTAAGCAGAACTGAGTTCAAGTTTCCCCAAACCCAGCTCCCTTTGAAAACAGCAATATCAGGATCTAAGGAATTAATTATTCTAAACCATGCACCACAGGAGCCATTGTGAGTGAACGGGTACGGAAAAAGGGGCAGAACTCCCTTGTATTTCTGATAGGGAGGGAGTCGGCCACATATCCAACAGTTTGTAGCATTGTTAGTCTGATGGGAATAATGTAACATACTAATGAATGTGTTATTGCGCAGCGCAAGTCTGTAAGATAGTTCGTGGGGAGGTAATTCACTAAAAGAATGTTCGGCAGTGACATTATAAGCAGATTGTTCACGTTTGAAGATAGGGTAATATATGGGAAGCAATATACTTGCAACAATAATCAGAAGACTTAGAAAAAACATAATCAATAGTGTCACTATACAGTGACTGCGGAGTGATTTACAATATGTACGTTTCTTGAGTTGTCTCTCTCTCTCTCTATCTCGATCTAGGGGATACATGTCAGAAACTATTTAACCGATTCACCTAGGGGAGGACTTAAACAATTAAACTGTCTGACTTGCTAGATCGAAGTTTCATGCGGTACTCTTCTTGGGGAGTTTTCTCTTGTTTGATAACTTTAAAGTCTTTAGTATCGAGGCAGTCCTTGGAGGGGGTGGACGAGTCGGTTTCGGGTAACAGTTCATTGCATTTTTTAATATGACTCGTATGGATCCACCCCTTTCGGCCTTCCACCTTGATAGCGGTCCGAGTTGTAAGAAGGACGGTCTTCGGTTCTTTCCAGCAGGGCTCCAGCGGACTTTTCCTGTCGAAGTTCCTAATTAGCACTAGGTCTCCGGGACGGACATCATGCGGCTTTACATCAGTGTTGTCGGGAAAGGCTGCGGCAACCTGTGAACGACATGATTGGAGTGCAGACATCAAGGAGGCAAGGTAATCTGTCAGCATATTACAATCAACATCTGTAATTTTCTTAGGTATGGGCGTCCCCCACATATTCGGTGGTCTGCCAAAGACCACTTCATACGGGGATAGTCCTGATCTCGAATGGGCGACCATTCTCATGTAGAACAATGCAACTGGCAGGGCGACTATCCAGTCGACCCCTTTCTCTTTACATATTTTAGCAAGGCGGGTCTTTAGTGTCTGGTTATGCCTTTCTACAAGGCCAGCGGCTTCGGGATGTCGGACACAATGGAATTTCCACTGATATCCTAGCAGAAGGGAAACCTGTTTCATGAGTTCGGATGAGAATGGCTGTCCGTTATCTGAGTACACGACACGAGGCAAGCCGTACCGTGGGAAGAATTCTCGAACCAGCTGCCTGGCAGTGGTCGGAGCAGTGTAATCTGGGACTGGATATGCTTCGGTCCAACGGGAAAGTGCACAAACAATTACGAGGACATATTTGAATCCTCGACAACGGTCCATCTGGATATAATCCATCTGGAGGACTTCAAAAGGGTGATCGGGAGGATGAAATCCACCTTGCTCTACAGGGACGCTTTTACCTGGATTGAACTGACAACAGATCATGCAAGTACGCACTTTCTGTTTTGCTGCTGCTCGTAAGTGTTTGTTGTACCAGAGATTCTGTAAACTGTCTAACATCGCTTTCTCTCCTAGATGTGCAGGACTATGTGCTGTATTTATTATGACTTTGACCATAGAGTCGGGGAGAAACCATGTAGATTTTCCCTTCGTCATCCAACCTTGATCTGTCTGGATCCCTCCTAGTTCAGTCCATTTCTTTATTTCTTCTGTAGTAGCATGTGTCTGAATATCGATTACATCTAGTGTGGGATCCCTGACTGTCATACAATGTGTCGGTACTATTGTCTTTGTCACGTCAGTTGTCTGGGTGTGAGTCAATGCTGTATGTTTTGCTGTCTGGTCTGCCAGGTCGTTACCCTGGGAAACAGAATCTGTAACTTTAGTATGTGCTTTACACTTCATGACGGATATGCCTGAAGGCAGATGTATTGCTTCTAACAGTGCTTGAATGAGGGGACCGTGTTGAATCTTGGCACCGTGAGAGGTCAAAAAACCTCGTTCTTGCCATAACATTCCGAAGTCGTGTACGAATCCGAAAGCATAACGGGAATCAGTGTATATGTTAACATTTCTGTTCTTGGCTAGTATACAGGCTCGGGTCAGAGCAATGAGCTCTGCCGCTTGAGCGGACAGTGTATCAATACGATATGTTTCTTTTACTTCAGTTTCAGTGGTCACGGCATACGCGGCCACTAATTCTCCTGTACTTGTTCTCATACATGAACCATCCACGTAAAGTGTCAGGTCTGGATTTGTCAATGGAACATCCGTTAAGTCTCGTCGGGGCTTTGTTACTGCATTAATGATCTCTATACAATCATGCGGGGCTGGATCTGTCATAATTGAAGGTAACAATGTTGCGGGGTTTAGAATGCTGCAGCGTCTGATTTCTATGTGTGGCTGGAATAGCGTCAATTCATAACCTGCCAGTCGTGCTATGGTCAAGTGTTGAGTCTGAGTTCTGTTTAAAAGAACCTCTACAGAATGTGGAACTTGTACTGTTAATGGATGTCCTAAAACAATTGAGTCGCTCTGTCTGATTGCTAGTGCTGTTGCTGCTACTGACTTTAAGCACGCAGGGAGTGCCTGGGCTACTGAATCCAATGTACTTGAAAAATAAGCGCAAGGCTTATGTGAACCTGCTTGATCTTGAGTGAGGACAGACAACGCTGTACCATCATGTTCTGTAACAAAAAGTGTAAAAGGTTTGCTGTAACATGGTGTCGCTAAAACTGGTGCTTGGCATAAAGCTTTCTTTAATTTTTCAAAGGCTTGTGTATGTTCCTGAGTCCAAGGAAGGACAGTCGAAGTCGCTGCCTCCTGTGTTGTTAACTGGATGAGTGGTTTAGCTAGAAATGCATACTGAGGAATCCATTGTCTGCAGTACGAGGTGAGGCCTATAAAGGCCCGCACTTCCTTTTGTGTCTGGGGTTGTGGCATATTTACAATTAACTGGATACGGTCAGGAGTGAGCTGTCTCCCCACTTTGGACAGCAAGTGACCCAAGTACACAACTTGCTGAACACAGAATTGTAGCTTCGAAGGAGACACCTTGTGTCCCTTTTCGGCCAGAAAATGTAAAACTGTCAATGATGCTTGTTCACATTCGGGCTCACTTCGTGCGGTGATCAGCAGATCATCGACGTATTGCAGTAAAGCGGTGTTAACTGGCATTTGAATACAATCTAGTTGTCTTTTCAGTGCTTGACTATAGATGCTGGGGCTTTCTGTGAATCCTTGAGGTGCGCGTGAAAATTTGAAACTTCGTCCATTTAAACTGAATCCGAAGAGATATTGGCTCTCTGGATCAATAGGCACACTAAAGAAGGCGTTCTTGAGGTCAATTACAGTAAAGAACGTTGCTTCTGAATCAATAGCAGTCAATAGGGATGAGATGTCGGGAACCACAGGGTACTGTGGTACAATGCATTTATTCAGTTCTCGTAAATCAATCACCAGCCGATATACTGGCGGTGCATTGGGATCAGTACGTTTAAGAATCGGAATGATAGGGGAATTACAGATATTGGAGTCGGTCTCTACGACCACTCCTTGGGCAATGAGCTCTTCAATGATTTCCAGTAAAGCCACTACAGCATCGGGTGGTAACTTGTATTGTCTGATTCGTGGTAGAACAACACCTGGCTTCAGTGTAACATGGTATGGTGTAATGTGCATGCAGCCTACATCGGTTGGGCCTTGTGCCCACAGGTGATCCGGTACATTTTTCAATCTGACATCAAACTCTCGTAATACATAGTGACCCTTGAAATCTCGCAAAAAGAGTCTAACTCCTTCCGGAGAACAACATATCACTGCTCCTAGAGCCTTCAGTGTCTTTATTCCTAACAAGTTTTCTGGACATGATTTTGTAAGTAACAAGTCTGTAACACGTGATAATGGACCCACAGCCAGGGGGACGGGTTTCGATACCTCATTTACAATAGGCTGTCCTGAAAAACCAAGGGAAACATTCTGTGAGCCTGAGAGGGGTGCCCCTGGGACTTCATCATGGCTGATTGTTGTGCGACTTGCCCCTGTGTCAATTAAAAACTTTCTGTCTTTTCCCAATACTTGACTGTGTACATAAGGACCCTCTTGATCTACAGGAATCTCAATAAGAGGCAAGCCACCCTCCCTCTCTAGGCTGTTTCATGTGTATCGTGGATAATCGGGGTAATCAGATTGGGCATACTGGTACATCTGTTGTGAAACTTGCTGAGTCGCGGCAATGGGCTGTGGCTGTGGTACCGCTACTGTCTGTGCTGCATGTGGTGAAACATGCACAGGCTGTGTATTCTGCATGGGCTGTATATTCTGTGAAGTCGGTTGCTGGACCAGGTCTTGTCTAGGCGGACGCGGTCTTTCTTTAGTTTTACCTGTCGATATATTATGTTTCAGGACTGGGCATTCATGTACGTAGTGACCTGGCTGCTTGCAATAGTTGCATGTCCCTTTAACGGGAGCTGCTGAATTCTGGGTCTGGGTCGTACCCTTTCTCTGGCCGTCGGCTGGAACCGACTGGGCCACTAACATTTTCATTTTCGTGTCCTTCATACGTTTCTGTTCATGATCCTGTTCTTCTCTAATTCTGTTCTGATGGTATTGTAACATCTGTAACATCTGGGATGGCGTATTTGCTTGCCATGTACTCTCAACCTTGTATACACGGGCTTTAACTGCTGCCAGGGAATTCTCGACTAACTTTGATACAAAAAGGTGCGGGTACGACTCGCTACTTGGTTTAAGGCCACTATTAATAAGGAAACATTTCTCGAATCTTGAATAGAAGTCACTAGTATCTTCGTCGTGTTTCTGTTTACAGGCTGATATTGCGTCCCAGTCTTCCTTTCTAGTTGTCGGTAATCTTGGCAGCACCTGTACTATCAAACCTGGTAATGCTTTAGTTTTCTCCCCAAGGCCTAGCCCTGGGGTACGAAGTTTCTCTTCGTCTTCTATTTCTGTCCATACAATCTTTTTGTCTCCCACCTCCCATTCTCTTTCCTTTAGTTTCTCGTAGATGCCGGTGGGCAGCAGTACCTTTAACATTTTCATGATATCTGCATATGTGTAATCTCCCATCAGTAACATGTCTTTAAGTTCTCTGTGAAAACCTGCAGGGTCTTTGTCGTGACACGGTACTAGTTTCTTCATTTCCAATAGTTCTAACTTGGTCAGAGGTGTGTGTACATACACACGTTTCAAGGTATTATCGGCACCCATAACTGGATGTACTTCTCGTAAAGGGTTCTGTCTTTCAAGACGCTCCATATGATACATTTTTCTTTCTGGGGATGGAGCGGGAACATATTCGGAGCTTAAGAAAGTGTTATATCTGTGCCGTTGTTCTAGAATTATTTGTATTAACTGGGTACTTAGGCCTCTCCATCTATCCATGAGTAGTGCTTCTAATGTATCGTGTAAGGGACCTGGATCAGAATGTTGATTTCTGTATAACCTGAGGAGGTGCTGAATCATATAGGTACCTGCTAATTTCTGCTCGTCTGGGGATAGGTTCAGGAATGTCTGCGCTACTGTGTCATCATTGTATATGTTCGGATTGTCAGCCCATAGTACTGCTGACCGGGCTAGTTCTTGTTCATCCATAGAATTGAGTACATGGTACCCCATTCGTTCTCGAAGCATTTTATCAGTCTCTTGGAACTGATGTTCAGGAGAATTCGGTTTTGATATGCCAGAGAGAAAAACTCTCTTGCTTTCTGGACGAATGCCTTTCCTAAGATAAGTTCCCTTACCTACATACGCTATCGTATCTGTAGTCTTTTCTGGTTCTTCAGGTTCTTCCTCCTCCTCGGAGGAAGCATTTTCTTTCTCTTTTTCGTGTATATCTATTACTGCTTTTCTTATTTTCTTGTACATACTGGCTATACAATTTATTTTATCATGTTTTCCTTCGGATATATTTTGACCCCACTTGTTTAGTGCCTCTAATTCATCCTGTTCTGTCTCAGGCCTGTCTCGTTCTCTTATTAAGCAATTTATGAAAAAACGTAGTATATATGCTTGAGTGTCAACTTTCTGATGTGCCAGGGCCTCCTTAATACTTTCAGGATTTTCCCCAGTCTGGACAAAATGATATATTTTATCTAGGTGATCTTTCATTCCTGAGAATAATATTAGGTAATCTGTAGCTTGTCGCAAGCGTAGTGATGCTATCAACATTCTATCGTCTTTGCCGGGTACTGGATCATATCTGCAAACTGAAAGCGGTGCTTTGAGTCTGTCGAGACGGGGTGATTGGAGTGTGTTCTGCATGTCCCTAAGGTGTAATCTGTGTGTTGCTGGCGGGGTCTGGTAACCCCCGGTCGCACCTCCTGAGGCGGAGGCTTGGGCATTATCCCTCTGTGGAGTCTGTATGTGTACTTGAACTTGTCTTTTAGTAGGATCAGGTAGAAACGGATTTGGTATATTAACTTTAAGTGCGGGAAGTGGTGGAGGTGGAGGAACGACAGGCTGTCGGACGGGGGAACCTTGTTGCGGTAATGGCGGGATATGGTCTGGAGGCGGGTTGCCATCTCCGTCACCGTCAGTAGGCGGGACGTGGGCACGTGGATTGGTTTAAGCGGGTGCTACATCGTTTAGATAGGAATTCAGAAATATGTCCTTAGTAGTCCTGTGATTTACTTTAGTTGGAACCAATGGTGGCGGCAGATTTTTCGGTATTTCTGAAGTGGCTTCAGGCGAACCCTCGGCCACAAGATACATGCCATTTACAAGATTGTTTCGTGCGCGGTCTACTTGTTCTGATTTTACTCGGATCCCTTCAGTAACTAATTCGTTTTCTCGGGCTTTATCTGACTCTTCTCTATGTCTGTCTTCTCTACGGAGAGCTTTTTCAGCACGTTTATGTGATTCTTTACGCCAAAATTCTATGGCGTCTTTCTGAGATTGTCTGGCTTTCTTTTTCCATAGTGCTTCTTCTACCTTCATGATGCACTCGGCATCCCATGTTCCGGTAACAGGCCATCTGTGTCTCTCATCTAGCTGCTTAGTATAATCGGCCCATAAATCTAGATACAATATGGCATCTAAGCCATGTTTCTGATACATGAAATTTCCAGGAGTGTCCCTAGGGGGGATAGGAATTTCTTCCTCTAGTATCCCTTTCCTAGTTCCTATCTGCTTTAACTTATTGAAAAACGGCATCTTGTTTACTTAGTACTGAATGCTCAATCCTTGCTACTTAACTCTGAACACAGCTAGTTACACAAAAACACAATAATGCACATTAAAAAAACAGTCACTCATACCACGACATTAATCACATGAAAGACATTTGAGACATATATGACTACCCCCCTATACTGGATGTACTGCTAAACAGCACAGATACACTGCTAAAAAACAGTGCAAGAACTAGAATAACGGATATACTGCTAAACAGTACAGATACACTGTCTAAAACAGTGCAGACCGAATTTGTGTACCCAAACCCGTCTTTACCGGATACATAATAATGCACCCGTCTAGATACGTCCCAGCAATGGTACTCACCGGGAAGCACGGAAACAGAAGGCCTCGGAAAACTCGACTGGACTGGACCGGACTCGACTCGACTCGACACGTGGATACTTCGGAAACTGGTGGGCCTCTTGACACCTCGGACCTTGCTTCTTTCGGCTAGGCTCTGGTCGGGATCCTCCGCACTCCTCACCTCCTCGTCTGGGTGCTGATCGCAGTCTTCGTCACCTCCGTGGGCCAGAGGGAGATACAGGAAATCCTGCCAGTACGCGTAGTTCCGTCTAACTGATGGCAGGGGACAGAGCTTGCAACGCACCAACCGGCGCGTGGGGTGGGGGAGGGGTCCCTATTCGGGCGCCAGAATAATGTGGTAAATATTTGATTTACCGTCCTAATTTCTATGCAGGTAAGTACTTAATCAATAATAACTCAATCGGAAAGAAAGAGGCAGAGTCCGTGGTGTTGGAGTTCTTAGGGGTTTTATTCCTTAAAAAGGAATGGTCAGACCGGATATCATGTTCCTAACACCACTGGGGTGTAGGAAGAGATAGAGCAATATTTTATTGACAATACATAGCTTATATACTTAAAACGTACAGTAGAAACCAATACAGTAGGCGTAACAGCTGAGAGAAACAAGATAAGAGCACACACGTGGTAGTGATACGTAATTAGAAGGCGTGAACTAGGCGTGAACATAGAGGTGTGTGCTAGAAACGTCACAGGTAGGTGTCACAAGTGGGTGGCAACAAAGCAGAATCTTGTAATGTCAGCAGAAATCTGAGGCCTGGATGCGCGCGTAGCTGCATGACGTGTGATTGACGTGAAACTGGAGGGTGCAGGGGACTTGACATTTACACTGGCGGAAAGAGACAGAAGTCTGGCATGTCAGATCAACTCGTACCTCTATCATATCTGATATCTGATGTTTGGGAACCATATTATCTAGAAGGAAAAGGTCTCTGGGGCAGAAGCTATTCTATACTGACTGTGAGTGCGTGTATAAGCGCCTAAGTGTCTGCACGAGAATGCGAGGGGCATGGGCCTACCATGGTAACAGAGGCTATGAATTACTTGCACGGAGACAGTGAGGCCGGGCCCTTTGCTCTGCAGCTGGGGGGATGTTTACTTAAACTAGTAGGCAGGAATGCATTTTCGAGGAGCGGAACAGATAATTCGAAGGTTGAATACAGTCTTGGCAGGCAGCAGGCTGGGCTAAGCGCCGTGAGCCGCACAGGGAGTAAGGCAGAGGTCACGGGTACAGAGACAGCCTGGGCTGAGGCTTTCGGAGTCAGAAAGCAGGTAAAGGGCTCGATGGCAGAATTCAGGGCCTACTTCGCCAGAGTTGAAAAACGTGTAAAGTACACCACAAAAAGACGTTGGCATAGCATACTTAGAAACGGAATATTCAACCCATTCAGGGTGGGTCTGAAAGAGGACATGTTAACGTTGGACGCAAATGTATTTGCGTCTTCATAGATGGCACAGGAGGGAAGTTACATGCACTTTAAGCTGGTACATGGAGACGGTGGGGTACACGTTAGGGAACATTACTTGACCATAAAATTTATATTTCCTCGGTTCTGGAAGTGGAATGGTAGTTAGAAGCTGAAAGTCAGGATAAAAAAAAGGATGAGGCTGGGTGTGGTTTAAAAAATAAAAATGATTGGTTGATTGTAATAACTGGAGATTGAAGAGTACGTTGCATGTTAATGTTTATGTTAAACGAAAAGTACTATTGGTTGTGAAAAAAATGACATGTAACAGAGCTGTGGATTGGCAGGTGTTTCTGGAGGGAAAACAGTCTTTTTAGTTTGCTGTAGAACGTTGAGACATGAACTTTTGACCTGTGCCTTCAGCCAGGTGCAGAATGAGGTGTTACCATGGAAACAGCCTACCCCAGTCATTGTGCCTAGATCGTTCCCACCACAGTGCACAATTATAAGGTCTGGTTCTGGGAGATGCATAAAAGTTTTCACCAATGGAATCAATTGGTGACATTTCAATCCTCTTTGGCCAATCCACGTTATGTGTACATTTGTTAAACCAAGGTTGCAAATTCGTCTGCTTGCTGCATATTTTTCACTCCAGTGAATATAACTGTGTCCTATTAGCCAGACCTTCATTTTCAAGGGATATGTAGTCGTCCTCCGATCGGTTCTGGAAGTGGAATGGTAGTTAGAAGCTGAAAGTCAGGATAAAAAAAAAGGATGAGGCTGGGTGTGGTTTAAAAAATAAAAATGATTGGTTGATTGTAATAACTGGAGATTGAAGAGTACGTTGCATGTTAATGTTTATGTTAAACGAAAAGTACTATTGGTTGTGAAAAAAATGACATGTAACAGAGCTGTGGATTGGCAGGTGTTTCTGGAGGGAAAACAGTCTTTTTAGTTTGCTGTAGAACGTTGAGACATGAACTTTTGACCTGTGCCTTCAGCCAGGTGCAGAATAAGGTGTTACCATGGAAACAGCCGGAGATGGCAGTTGGTGATGGGTGACTTTCACGTGAGATTGAAAATATTGTGAAGGACAACCAATTGAAATGTAAATTTGATTTTACAATTTTGCGTGACGAAATGGGATTGGCTGAAGAGAGTTATATGAGTGTGTATTGACTGGATATCTGTGCCATTGAATTTTGGTTGCAGTGATAGAAGCTTAATAGACAGTTCCGTCAAACGAATATCTGTTTTGTGTCTGTCACTGTTGTACATCGTACAAAGCATTGGTAAAGGTAAGTCTGTAACAGTTTGTTTTGTCATGTACCGTAAAATATAGTTTAGTCACAAACAATGATTGATTTTCCTCGTAAAAACTAATTTTTGGCTGTCATAATGTGTTGTATTTCTAAAAGTAATTTTTTCATTTAAATGTTGAATACGCAGTCAAAAATATTTTTAATATAGAGAGTAATTATTTTTGAAATTTTTAAGCGTTTATATATAATGAGAGAAGTTGTTCAGGAAGTGAAGAAATGATATTAGCAGAGAGACAGATAATGCAGAAAGAGAGAGAAATGGTAAATTACTAGTGATACCGTCGTCAAAAAATGCTAATGGTTAATGAATTCGTAAAGTTTTTGTCAGTCGACAAAATTTCAGGCTGGTTGGTGGCCGTGGCCTGCACTGGTGGGGGTGGGGCGAGAGGGAGGGGGAAGGGGGCTAAAGTGGTAATGATTAAGGTATTCACAAAGTTTTTGTTAGACGACAAAATTATAGTGCGGTTTCTGGCAGCGGCTTGCACTGGTGGGGTGAGAAAGGGAGGTGGTCGAGTGAAATAAAATGAAAAGTTTTGACCATGAGGTTGTACACAGATTTGTGCAGTAAATGTGTTCGTACATTGAGGTAGCAAACGGAGTATAAAAGTATCTCTCTCAGTCTTGCTGTTTGACTGCATCTTCATGTCCCTTCTGTTTTCCGTCTCCGTTGCCCAGTGTTATGTTATTGTGTGTGTCTGTCTGTGTCTGCCTTCAGTCCGGGCTGAGGAAGTTTGCTGTGGAGGCACACACAGATAGTCCTATCAAAGTAATTGGAACGTTTTCAAAAAAATATTTATATAATTGCATTGGTATTTTTAAAGCGCTACTGAATGTTTTCTTTCACAATTACCGCTTGGTTGCTTTCTCAGAGCAGAGGGTATGTCGTATTTCACTTGTTGGTGCCTCTGCATCTGACTCTGTTCTCTGGTGGCTGGTGGAGAACTGTTTGTTATTGTGGAGATGAAAGGGTGATAAGGAGTGAAATACGACATAGCGTCTGGCCTGTAGAAGCGTGGGAGCAGTGATTAACTCTGAGTGAAGCGGAACTGTGGCGGTGCTTGGTAACAGTAATACATTTGTTTAAACAGAGGTACAACTGTCTGTACGGTGCGCGACCTACTAAGAAAGAGTTCACGGGCCGTTATAGGCTTGCAGGTTCTAGTATCAGTAAGTGAGGTCGAGAAAAGAAAACATTCAGGGCTTTATTTATGAAGGCCTTGCGCCACCGGTGCGTCACTTTTTCCCATTTTAAAAAATGACGCACCGGCGGCGCAAGGTCTTCATAAATAAGGTCCTCAGTTAGTACAGCTGAGGTTACGTGGAACACATGAATAGTTTTTCAATATATAATCATTTCAGTTGAGATTATGGATTAAAAGAGAGAACGTGAATATTTGAAATGTTTATTCAGAAATGCACTGTTTTGAAGGCAAATCATTATGTAATATGAGTACAGAAATTGCAAAAAACACAGTATTTGGTATTGTTAGTAGTACATGGAATACAAACGCTATAGTTGAAGAAAAATGAATATAGTTTGCAAAATTAATTGTACACTCTTATAAGGAAGTATATTATATTTTAATAAATGGAAGAAGGTCTCTGGCCTTTCAGTTTAGGAACCATATATTAAAATGCTAGTGGTTATACATCATCAGTTTATCAATCAGCTGTCTACATGCGAAGCACTATCAAGTTTTTGTTATATTACTGTGTGAGGGGAAAAAAAGGCGCCAAAAGCGACAAAATGGTGAGAGGTGCATGTATGTAATCTGTTGGATGGTGCGCAAATCACTATTGAGGAGAACTACTGTATTGAGATATCTTTTGAAGGTTGCAGTATTGCATTTGAAATACAGCACAAGAAACAATGGAAATATTATTGAAAGAACATATTTTTCTGTTATGTATTTAAAAAAAAAAAAATTATGGAAAATTAAAGGAGCAGAGGCGTGTGAGGCGGAAATAAGCAGTTGAGAGGCGAAATGGCGTTTACAGTTATAAAAAACTTGTTTAATATTTACACATTAATTAGGGCACATGTAGCATATATTAGCGAGTTTTGCATCGAGTACGTTTGAAATAACATAAGATAAGATATGTAATAGAATTGTTGAGATTAGAGTTTAAAAAAATAAAGTTGAAAATCGAGTAGCTGAAGAAAAGAATTTAGTCCACATAAAAGACCAAAATTTACCCAGCACGAAATCATAATGTCCACTGTTAGTAAAGCCAATAGGTCTGTTCTTCATAAGAAAATATCCAAAAGAACGTGAAGAATATAGGGAGGCAAAAGGAAATGAGAACGTCAATGGCTTGCATAAGAGTTATCGAAGCATTGTGTAGGCAAAGTAGGTAGCTTCTGCTTCTAACAGGAAATCACTGTTATCATTTGAAAGTATGTCAGCTATCCAATGGAAAAGAGGAAAGCAGTATTCATGATCTGTTATTATCGGAGCCTCTATTACCATCAGAGGACAGCTCGGTGGGTTTTCGATGTAGCTCTCTGTTAGGAAAGAGTTATCCGTCCATTGTGTAGGCAAAGTAGGCAGCAGGTGCTTCTAACAGGAAATCACTGTTATTATCTGAAAACATGTCAGCCATCCAATTGAGAAGAGGAAAGCAGCATTCATGATCTGTCATTATCGGAGCCTCTTTTACCATCAGAGGACGGCTGGGTGGGTTTTCGATGTAGCTCTCTGTTAGGAAATCTTGCGCCGCTGCGAATATATTCCAATGACCCAGAACTCCTTGTATCCCTGCAAAGGCCATAAACCCACCGTTGTAACAAAGCTGTTCATGATCAATTAACGGATTCATGAGGTGATTGTAATTCGCTTCAGGAGGTACCAAGTTGCAGAGACATAAGCCCAGGGCCCACATGAAATCACAGCTCAGGCAATGAAATACAGGCTGCACACAGGTGAAATACGAATATCGAAATGATGATCGATATGAAGTATTCAAAGTTGAGAGTGCTAAGGTGCCGTAGTAGAGAAGCATTCTCTGTCGAAATAGTTCTAAGTGGTCCGGCTCGTTTGCGAAGACAGGAGGGACATCCATTTTGAATTTACCAAGATGGTAAAGGAAACGGCGCAGCACTGCCGGTTCTATAGCAACTCCACAGAAATAGGTCGCCGGCTATGCAGTGAAGAGGAGCAGAATGACTTGATACATTTTCTAGCAGTCTAGTCACTTAAATATTGCTTAGTAGTTATCAAAAAAATAGCCTGTCTTGAAGTGGAGGATGCGTTAAAAAATAAGGGAGTCATTTGAGCAAATTGTAAAGGAAGGTCAATTTTTTTTAACACGAATGCTGTTCTCTGTGAATATTAGCTAAGTGAAAGATATGTGTGTGAGCAGATGCTACGTTAAGTTTTAAATGTGACAATGGAGCTCTTGTTCATGTCTTCCGATTCAAGGTCGGTATTCGCTGCCAAATGCAAATATCAAGAATCGCATGCGTGGGGTAGATAATCTACATTCTTAAAGGAAAGCAAATGGAGAGTTATTTTTACCGCGTTAGCTTTGTCGCTTGAAACGTTACAGTGATTTTCATTATATGTTAAGAAAGTATCACTGATGAAGAATGAAAAGAAATCCTTATAAATAACAGGGACTGGTGTATTTTAGAAAAGGTGTGTAACATTACAGGAATTGTAAATAAATAAATAATGTAATTGAAAGTGTATGGTTTAAAAATGAAATGTAAAGGTTTAAAGTAGGCGATATGAAAGCGGTTCTAGAGGGCCAGTTGCATGATAGATTTAAAAAAAAATACTACATGTTTTTCAATGGGATTATGTAAAAAATATGTGTCTTTATGTACTATTTAGTTTATCTGCCTGTTGCCTATTCTTTGAGTTTTAGTAACGCTGTGTCTTATAACT
The DNA here is from genome assembly GCF_964263255.1 of Lissotriton vulgaris. Classification (NCBI taxonomy): domain Eukaryota; kingdom Metazoa; phylum Chordata; class Amphibia; order Caudata; family Salamandridae; genus Lissotriton; species Lissotriton vulgaris. The sequence goes on from NW_028245283.1 coordinate 45,369, forward strand.
TTACCAGGGGCGGTTCGAGGCTCATGGTGGACTTGGGCAGGGAGGGTAGGTAGGGGGTTTGTAATAGGGGGTCCGGGTGAGGTGGAGTGCAGGAGTTTAGTGAAGAGGGAGGGGGGGTCAGGGTGTTTGGTAGTGGATCAGAGTCAGAGGACGCCAAATTTCTGGTATGGGCTGCCACGCAAATATGTATCCATTCTCAGAGGTTTATTATATTAAGGATATATATTAACATGGTGGCCCTTGGGGTTTTGTGGTTCTGTGCAAGTGTACTGCTTGCATGTGTATAATGCTGGCCCTGTAGTTTTTGTCTATGGACATGGGGCCTTATTTATGACGGCCTTGCACCACCCGTGCGTCACTTTTCCCATGCTAAAAGTGACGCACTGGCGGCGCAAGGTCTTCATAAATAAGGCTTTTGTTTTTTTGTGACTTGGCCTTTTAGTTATGAAACCCTACTGTTGTAGGTGCATGAATTTTAACATGGGAAAAAGTGACATTTCTGTGGCACAATGCTTTTATAAATGAGAAATTTTGTATTTAGTTTTAATGTAGAGGATTTTGGGGAACTTATTAGTTATGCTTGTTCAATGCTATAATGATTGTATATTGTGTAGGAAATAAGTCTGTAATAGGTTAATAAAATTTTATTATTTCCATTTTTAGAGTGTTTGGTGCCTGAAAGCAACAACCTGCCATTTGAATTGATAATTTGAGAGTATATATTCTTTTTTTCAAGTGAGTTACTTTTTTTGCTTTGGGAATTTCTGTGGGTGGTGATGAAAATAATAAAGAATATTTTTTGAAATGTTTAGAACATGATTTTATCTTAAATTTTTCACATGTGGTTCTATCTGCTTATACTACATATGTTTTTTGAGATGTTCTCCATTGACAGTTCAAATTATCTTTTAATGAGCTTGGTGCATGTGTTCTTTTGGAAGGAGTTCAGATTTAGAAATCATTGGAGTATAATTCTTTCAGGTTTCTTTGAATTAATACTTGTGAAGTGCTCATTATTTTTGAAATCTTGTTGTGTTATGTTTGGCAGTGTTTCACCTTTATTTACAGAGAGGTGTTATGATATGGATCTAAATATAATGCTCATGTTTCCTGCATATCTGTGATTATACTATGTATAGGCACTTTTTTACATATTAATGTAGAGCTTTATTATGAGGTGGTTCTTCATGGTTAGTATGACATTTTGCATATGGTAAGACATTTACATGGTGAGTATGCTGTTGTAACATAAATGGAACTGTCTCTGTGGTAAGTAGTAATCTGTTAAGTGAATTAAATGGTTTGTATAGCGTGATCCTTTTCTTCAGAGTGCATAAATTTATATTGCACTTTGTAGTGATGAACTAAAAAAATGGGTCTCTAAAAATTATTGTACAGGTAATAAATATTTCAGATATCTAGAAAATCTAAAAATAAATTTTACAGTGAAATGTCTTTTAACAACAGTAATTATGTAATGGAAAAAAAAGCTCAGTGTCAATGTTTAGAGTTATATTGCCAATTTCTTTTTCAAAACAAGAGGAATGTGGTATCTTACAATATATAGAGTTAATAAGTTAGAGATTATAAAAATATATGTAGTTTAAAAATTAGTAAAGGTACTTTTCAGTTATACACTTATGGAAAAAGATATAATTTAGTCTCTATATTTTTTTAAAAGGATACAGAAGAATAAAAACAAACTAATTATGGAGAATTGGTCAGAAGAGAATCAAATTCATTTTGACATCATTAATGAACTGATGGAGGAAATTTTAGACGCGGTTGTTCAAGAGGAAACTGATGAAAATAATGATTTCATGGACATATCCTTAGATTCAGCCTATTTAGAGCTGATAGAAGAAGATGAGGACAATGGACTTGAAGAAGTCCCTGATGAACTAATGTTGGAAGTTCTTCTAAATTATGAACTTATGAATAAATAAAAAAAAATTGATAGCAAAGCATTCGTGATGACAGTTTTCTTGATATATTCGTCGATGAAGTGCTTCATGAGAGTGATAAGATATGTTCTCATGAAGTGTAAAAGAGATCGTAGTAAAAAAGATTAAAACACCTATGATGACCGATAGTTCTTGAAAAAAGTGTACTGTTTGTATGCTTTAAAAAATTTTTTTTAAAATTGTCTATAAAGTTAAAACAGATATGGAGTGTGATGAATTTACAAGAAACATTCACTACAGGATTTACTACTTTGTTCAGAGATTTTCTGTTATTATCTGAATTTCATTAGAAAATGAATGTGTGGTTTTAATTTGTACGGTATATGCTAGTAGTGAACTATAATATTTGTTATTTTTGTGTTTTACAGATTGACAATTTCATCAAAATTTTAAATTAAGATGCCGACCAGAATTGAAAAAAAGAAACTCTACAAACGGACTTACAGTTTGAAGAAGAAAAGTATTGAAATATTTTCTAAGAAGGAGAGGACGGATACAAAGAAGAGTGCTCCTGGTAAGCAAACTAAAAAGTTTTTGAAAGGAATTTTGGGAAGGAAAAATGTTAATATTGAAGTTCAGAAGGAGAAAACGATATCAGTATCTAAAAGGAGATATGGAATCAAAGATAAAAATGTTTCTGGAATTAGGAGAGATGAAAGAGTGTACAGTAAAACCCGGAGAAATCAATTCAGCCAAATCAGGAAGCGTATGTTTTACAACAGAGTTGTTTCGAATTTATTACAAAAGGAGAAAGTTTCTAAAAGAAGATCTGCTTTTTTTAAGAAGAAACAATATATAGAGGGTATTGTTGAGCGCGCATTTGAGACTAAAAGAAAATTATTTATTTTAATACTTAATAGAATAAATATTTTAAATAAGGTGATTCGAGTTTTCAAAGGTAAAAGTAAATGGAAGAGACACATAAATAGGAGTAATTTTTGTAAAGTGTTTTCTGGGAAATGGATGCATACTTCAACTTCTGAGCCATTTTTTAATGAAGAGAGTTACTTTCAAAGTAACGATCAGTTGCATGCAGTTGACACCAGTGGTCGAGCGTATGAGGTGAAGGATGGTTGTGTTATTGAGAAAGAGAAAATTGTGGTTAGAAATGCAGAAGATGTTATGGCTAGAGAAGCTTTAGAGGGACGTCCTAATGCTCCTGTTTACAGTTGGAATTGTAGTAGCATTTGTAGTGTACGATAGGATTCAATTGATTTCTTTCGCAATTTCTTACGTAAGTACACTAAAGAAAGTCTAAAAAAAAATTACAATGTTGCAAGAATTAGATCAATGCAGAGTGCGAGAGAAAATAGGTCTGCAAGGCCATTCTCTGGCTTGTCTTTCTAAAAAAATATGCCAGAGTGTCTTTCATCACTTCCGGATGTTAGCAGTGCATCATACTAAAATGAGAAAATTAGTGAGAAAGTTGTACTATGCAAAAAGTCCAGCACTTAAACTTAAACAGTTAAATAGTGCTCTTTTGTATGGATGTGAATTAGATGTTAAGAAGATTTGTGCAGAAATTGAGGTAAGTTATTTTGGTCCAGAGGAAGATAATGCAGAAACTGATATAATTATAGAAGGAAATGTGTTAGAAAATGTTGGAAATGTTAATATTGAAAATTTTGAACAGGAAATAATAAAGTTTAAGGTAATTGCAGGTGAGAAACCAAATTTTTCTTGTGTCTGTTGTCGACGCATTCATTACAAAAGTCAAACTAGGTTAGTTGATTTATATTTAAAAAGTGAAGATGAAAGTAATGGTCAATGGAAAGATTTTGCAACTTATTTGTTGGTGGAAAACTATTTTGATTTGGGTTTTGAGCAACGTGTTTGTAAATATTGTTATAATAAATTAAATGAAAATAAAATGCCTGCTAGAGCTGTTCATAATAATCTAGAGTTGGTAAATATTCCATCAGAATTGATGGATTTAAATACTTATGAGACGATTCTGATTCAATGTGTACATCCTTTTCAGGCTATTGTTCGAATGGAGCCTAAGACTGGTAAATTAAATCCTTCAGATTTACAAAGAGGATTAAAGGGTAGAGTTGTGTATTTGCCTCTTGATTTAAAAAAAATATGGAAACAATTGGTGTTGAAAATGTAGAAGAGGAACCTCTAGTTATTCTAGTTAATGGTGTACCTACAAAGAGTAAGAAAATCTGGCAAGATTTAGTGGATGTTAGGAAAGGGAAAAAGGCAACGTTGTATTTAGTGCAAAATAATAAGTATTACAAAGATGTATACGTAGAACAAGAAGATGTAAGTGAAGAAGAGGATAGTGATTTGTCTAGTGGACAAATTGAAAAAGTTGATGTATCCAGATCTGAAGAAATTTATGAACATTACAGTGTTCATCCACTGCATTCCAAAGAAGCAATAGGGAATGCTATTGAATTATTTCAGATGAAAAAGGCGAAAGGAAATCCTATTAGTGTGTGGGAAGAAAGTTTGAAAGGTCGTTGTTTTCCACAGTTATTTCCTACAGGTGAAGGTACACGATATGATGATCGACCTATGCAGATTCCTGCATCTGAGTACCGGACAACAAGATTATATGCAGAAGATCCAAGGTTTCGCCAATGCATTCCATATTTGTTTCATCTTCTGTTTGAGAGTGACTTATCTGGTCTGTCTTATGCAGTAAATCATATCTTAAAAAGTGGTGTACATCTGCAGAATGTTTCAGCAAAAGAATTTATGGATAAATTGCAACAGAAAGATAGTTTTTTGGATTCACATCTAATTAATTTAATGGCTTGTCAGCGGGGTACTAATGAGTATTGGTACCGTCGTCATGGAGATTTGAACTGCATGCTTAGAAACTTAGGAGCACCAACATGGTTTTTAACTCTAAGCTGTGCAGAGTATGCTTGGGAAGATTTACTTGAATTTCTTCGGGAGGCGAATGCAAACATAGAAAACATAAACTACAAGACACCTGGAGAACTGTGTTCATTAGATCCAGTTAATGTTTGCAGATATTTTAATCATAGATTTGAAGCTACGATGTCTTTCATTACAAACAAGAAAATCCGCCTCTTGGTGAAGTACTGGATTTCTTTTGGAGAAAAGAATATCAAGCAAGAGGTGCTCCTCATATTCATATGCTGCTATGGATCAAGGATGCTCCTAAATTTGGAATAGACTCGGATGAGACTGTACTGTCTTTTATTGAACAGTATGCCACTTGTGACATACCTAATAGTACAACTGATAAGGACTTAAGAGGAAAAGTGTTACGTTTTCAAAGTCATCGCTGTGGAAAATATTGTCGGCGAAAATTCAAATCAAAGAGCAAATTCTACACCAAATGTCGCTTTGGATTTGCACGACCGGTACTTTCAAAAGGAAGAGTCAACAATTTGATGTCATGTTTGCGACATAATATCAGAAGGAGGTCACCTAAAAATACGTACAATTTAAGAAGAGGTGAAGAATCCAAATATATTAATGAATATAACCCAGTCATTTTGTCCATGTGGAATGCTAACATGGACATACAATATGTTGCAGACAACTCTATTGCTGTGGCTCGATATGTAACGTCTTACATCACAAAATCTGAAAAGACGGAACTGAAGGAGATGTGGGAAGACATTTCTCATGAAAAGAGCCTAAGCAAGAAATTGTATACGTACAGTTTGAAGATGCTGTCTCATCGAGAAATTGGAGCATATGAATGTTGTGACAGATTATCATCAACAAGTCTTTATGCGAAATCAAGGACTATTCTCTGGGTGAGTTTGGGCCTAGCAGAAACACGAAACCGTGTTCTGAAACCTGTGCAAGAAATTGAATATTTAGCCCAGAAAGAACCAAACAGTACAGACATTTTGAAAACAAATATGTTGGATACATACTATCCAAATAGAAGTACTCTGCTTGAAAACATTTGTCTGTATGAAATACTTCAAAATTATACTTTTAAAAGGAATGTTACGGAGAACATTGATAAAGGTGTACATGCTGTAATTGGACATGAAGGATGTCTGGTAAAACAAAGAAAAGGACACTTGATAAATCATCGGAAACTGAGTTGCGAAACACCTGATAAAAGAGAATTTTACTATTTTGCTCTTTTGCAACTCTTTAAACCATGGCGTAGAGAAGAGGAACTACTTGGAGACTTTGATAGTTATGAAGATTCATTCAACGCATCTAAAAGTAATATTGAATGTCCTGTTTTTAGTAATTATCTCCAAATGTTGAATGATGAAATAGAGCAAGAAGCGACAATTGCAGCGGAGATTGCTAGAGATAGTTCACAAGGTAGTCAAAGTTCGGCTTCATTAAGTCAAGATCCACTGGGACAACCAATTATCCAAAATGAAGCAGCCACCGCCATGGATGAGGTGGAAAGAGCAATGCAGCAAGGTCAAGAGGAAGTAATCGACTTAGAAGAATTAAAGAAGCAGTTTAATGTTGAGCAAAGACAGATATATGATGAAGTGACAGAGCACATTGAGCATGGCTTTCGTCATGAGAGAAAAGATTGCTCATGTTTGTCATTTGAACCTATTCGATTATATGTAAGTGGAGAAGCTGGGACTGGTAAAAGTTTCCTAATTAAAGGAATTACTACATATTTACAGCAAACAACTCAGTCAACACTGTCGTGTGTTGTTACTGCTCCAACTGGATTGGCAGCACATAATATTAAAGGTGTTACTTTACATCGTTTACTGATGCTGCCAGTTGAACATGAAAATAAATTACAATATCACAAGCTATCTGGAGAAGCTTGTTTTGAAGTTTCTAGAGTCCTTAAAAAAAATGAAACTTCTTATTATTGATGAAGTAAGCATGGTATCCAATTTAATGCTTGCTTTTGTGCATTTAAGAATGCAACAGACACTTAAGACAGAGTATGATGTGTTATTTGGAGGTAAACATGTCATAGTTTTTGGAGATCTACTGCAGCTAACTCCTGTGAAAGGACAACCTGTATTTGAAACTGTTACACATGAGGAGACCAGAAAGTGCCTGGGCAGTATTGGAAATGTAAATATATGGTCACATTTCAAATATACTGAACTGATTCAAAATATGCGACAGGCAAAGGATACTAAATATGGAAGTATTCTTCAAGATATTAGGATTGGAAAATTAACTGAAGATGCGAAACACACTCTACGAACCCGATTACTTTCCAAGCTGTTTCCTAATGAAGATAATGTACCTGAGAAAATACATAGTAAAGAGGTAGCAGATAAGTCAGTGATATGCTTGATGCCAACTCTGAAAGAATGTTCAGTTTTTAATGAGAAAATGTTGAATTTAGAAAATCAAGAAATTAAGAAACTGGGAGCTAAAGATAGAATAGAGCATGAAGGTAGTACTATTGTTTTGTCTGAAAAGTTGAAATTAAAATTGGATTCTCTTCAAAAAACTATATCTAAAACTGCTGGTTTAGAGAAAAATCTGTATGTATGTTTAAATTGTCGGATAATTTTAAGGAGAAATTTACATGTAGAAAGAGGATTGGTAAATGGAGCAATGGGTAATGTTGTTGGTTTTGTCAATTATACAAATAGAGATGAGATTGAATTTTTGAGGATAAAATTTGATGGGATTGAGGAAGTTCAACAAATTAGTCGATGTTCAACTCGTTTTTTGCTTGTGAAAGACTTATATGTCCGTCGTAAGCAATTTCCAATTTGTTTGGCATATGCAGTGACTATACATAAATCTCAAGGTTTAAGTGTAGATTGTGCTTTGGTAAATATTGGAAGCACTGTATTCAAAGAGGGTATGGCGTATGTTGCTCTATCGCGAGTTAGAACTTTATGTGGGCTTTATCTAATTGATTATGATGAGACAAAGATTAGTGCAGATTTAAATTGTGTGAAGGAGTATAATAGGTTAAGAAGAGAATATGCTCCAAGTTTACCTCAATATCCTTTAATTGAAAGGCGTATAGTTGGTCAGAAAAGGAAAAATGAGGACAAATGTGCTGAAGTAGTCGAGAAACGACGAAAAAAAGATGTAGCTGTTGTTGGTAGCGTAGCAAAACTGTTAGTATTGAAGAGATTGTTGGATTTAAGTTTGAAAATAGGTCTGGTGTCAACTGCTATGCAAATGTAGTAGTTAATGTTGTTTTCTTTCTGAAAAATGTTAAGGAACAGATTATAGAAAATCAGCAGCATACATTTTGCTATTCTTTAAATTCTATATTTGAAATGTGTAGTAGTGGTGATAGTGAAGTAGCAAGTGTTTCAGAACTAAGGAATGTTTTAGACAAATGTGCAGGAGTAAATCAATTTTCTCAGAATATTCAGCAAGATTGTCAGGAATTTATCATGTATATGTTTACAGTTTTGGAAGATGAAGGTGTAGATATTGATAGTCTTTTTGGCCTTTCTTATAAATGGGAACATAAGTGTGATAATTGCTCATTTTTAAGTAGTACTGAGATACCCAGTGAAAGATTTTTATATTTGACATTACCAGACTGCAAAGAAGTGCCTTTTAATAAACTAGTTAAAGATGCGCATCAGAACATGGTCTGTTCTCAATGCAAGTCTGAAATGTTATCAACTTTATTTATCCATAGATACGGACAATATGTAATTTTAATGTTTCAACGATGCAGAGCTGATGGGAGTAAATTGTCAACTTTAATTTAAAATTTTGTGGCTTCTCAAGTTTCTATTTCTAGAAGAACATTTGTAACTGTAGCCATTATTTTTCATGAAGGGCCTTCTACATCATCAGGACATTATACAGCTTATTTGAAGTGTGCTAGTGGCTGGACGCTTTGCAATGATAGCCAATTGACTTTTAAAAAACGTTTGCCTTTTGCCTTAACTAACTCTTATTTGTTATTTTTGGAACCCAAATTTTAGTAGAATGACTTGCTGTAGGAAGATGTATACTGTAAAGATCTGAAACTTACTAGTTTACAAATATCATGTAAATGAGGGTGTACAAATCTATAAATGAAATTTGTGTTTGGCATAGTGATAACATCAGGTACAAATTTACTTAATGTTTGATGGTATAAAACATGTTACAAATTTTAATTGTGAAGGTTCAGAAAACAATAGATAAGACTAAGATTAAATAATTTCAGAAACAAACTACTTAACTCAAAGTATTTGGCCACGTGGAAAAATATGAGAGAAGAAAATGAGTACTTTTGAAAATTATTTTAAAACTTATATGGACGCAAGTTTTTGGGAGAGGTATTTAAAAGATAATGAGTTAGCTCATACAATGTGGCCACGCGGAAAGGTATGATAGAAGAAACTGTGTCTTTCAAATAGATTTTTTATAGGAGATACCTGCACGGGGCTTTGTTGAGATATCTTGAAAAATAAGTGGTATACTTTAATTAGTTTGTAACTGTGGAAGATGTAGTGTACTTACTCAAGAAATTGCGAATTTGAGGAAAACATTTAAGACATGTTTTTTCAGGTATTTATAATATGTATGCAGATTTTGTATGGGTTTTTTAAACACAATCATTTTGATTGTGTTTTTCCCCCCCCGCTGTTATATGATGATTAATATTGAAATCACTCTTGATAGTGAAAATCAATGTATTCTGAGGACAGCAAAAATAAACCATTTAATATGTTGTTTCACTTATTTTGTTACATTGCATTCAGAAATATGTATTATAACAGATTTTTTTTTACTCTCCTCCACAGATATTATATTTATAAGGTAAGTTCAATTAATAATATCTGAGAGTTTTCTCTGCATCTCTCTTATTGTCTCCTATTGTTTTTTCTTTAATAAATATACTTTATAATCTTATTTTTCTTCCACAGGTGCTACGTTTTAAAAAGAAATTTACTTATTTTTTCTTTTTTTTTAGGTAAGTATATATAATAAAGAAATTTTTACATCATTGTGTTATTTATTTGTCTATCCTCGTTAAAGCAATGTCATCTTTTATATTAAACACTTCCACATAGGATTGGGTGCATTGTTAGAAGGCATGCTTTAAAAGTGATTTAATAAAATGAGCGACATTTCACTGAGTGAGTTTAGCAATACTGATATATGAAAACAATGGTGGATATGATATTAAATGTTACATGGTGTTCTTTGCAGGACTTTAAATCCTGTGTTGCAGTGCTAATTCTGCCTCAAGATTAGGGGGCTGGGGGGCTTAGTGGTACTTGTATGGTCATGATAGAGCTACTCCTTTCTGAGCCATGGTTGAGGTGTGTTCATGATAGAGTGGTTCCGTCATGGTTCTGCTTAGTGAATAGAACGTGTCAAGGAAGCGCAATGTTAGTGTTGCGCAAGCACAGCGGCAAGTTCATCACAAATGTAGTCCGTCCTGAGGACAGCTGAGGCAATGCTCGTGATGGAGCGGCTTTGTGATGAGTATGGAAGGATTTAACAGCTGTTAAAAAAACCTGAGGGGTCTCTATAAAGAGGAGATATGTGTCATTCTAAAGCCCTGTATCATAAAGAAGTGTTCCTCTGAAGTAATGCGTCTTGAAAGTGGCTGACTGTGATTTATGAGATTTTACTCAGTGACTTTCAGGCCCATGCTGTTTCAAAACTGTGCATGTGCTTGAAGCAGGCGTAGGTCTTGACGCAGCAATTTGAATATATTGGTATATTATCAAGGGGGTTTATCTGTGTTTTTTGGCTTTAAAAGCCAAGAGAGCAGAGATAAAATTATCTCTCTATTACCTAGCTGCCTCTAACACTAGTTAGCGACAGCTAGTAGGAGATAGCGACCATTTTGGGCCCCACTTTGCATGTCAGTTATATTTATATCTAATGAGATGCAAAGTGGGCGTGCCAAGATGTCAGCAACTGAAAATAGTCTCTAACTTTGCTATCTCGTATTACTAGCTTTTGGAGATATTTGCGCTAAGCGGGAATATCTCTAAAAGGTAACACCTGCCCTGAGCAGTTCTTAGCCTTGTTATCCAATGGGAGGTGGATAACATGGCTAATAGCATTAGGTCGGTATTACATGAATAATGCTGCCTTTTCTGCGATATTCATGCTTGCAACGATTTTTACCGCATTTCCGTTAAACCGTGTCAATACCAAGGTTTATTTGCGGTAAAAATCGCTGCAGCGCTGCGGTAAATTTTTAGTCTATAACCAAGCAATAGAGATAATTATCGCTATTGATTGATAATATGCCCCAAAGTGCACTGGTGAGCCTTGTTGTAGCTGCATTACATTTGCCATACAACTCTAGTAATGTATTGTTTTTTCTGCACATATATATTACACATGTATGCTGTCTTTCTGCCATGGTGCGCCTCATTTTAAATGTGGCACACCATGGGTTACGGAGCAACAGCATACAGTGGTGTACATTAACTGGTGGATATCTGGGTATGAAGTAGTTAACATAAATGTGCCCTTTATGTTACAAATCTGCATTTAGTAGAGATTTCGGCCTTTGCAGTGTTATGTTTTTATTCTGTTATTCTATGTAGATATATAATGTTGCAAGATTGTGGCGTGCGTGTTTTTTTTCTTTATATCTAACAGAATGCATTCTGTATGCTGGAGCAGGAGGACTACTACATACTTGAATATTCTACAGTGCATATTTTCATTGAGACCGTCACAGAAGTTCAATGGATCCGAGACGCTCTTATTGTGGATCTTGGCGACTGCCAAGCCGTTGTAGGAGTGGGAGTGAGGCATCTCCAAGGGGCGCAGCGTAGCTCCTTTTGATGTTTACAATTGCAGATAGCAGGGTAGAGATGTCCGTGGAATTTATGGATGCTTAGTCACAGTAGAGTGTGCGTGGTGCTCTTAGCACCTCATTACGACACACAGGGGAGCCGCGTTGCACAGTTGGAGATCAGAGACTTAGGAAATAAACCTTTATAATAGCAAGGGCTCTAAGCGATAAAAATCGCCCGTTCTCGGTGTAAAAAATATCACCGCTATCGGTGGTATTTTTTACGGTGTTAGTGCTTGAAGGAGAATGGTAACATATATGTGAAAGAAAATTCTGTAACAGGCTCAGTATTTCACATTATCGCGTGAAAACAAAAGTTTTTTCACACAGCAATATGTCCCTTGTAATTAAGGGAAGGAGTGGATCTAGTGTTATTTACTACACTGTTATGTGAACGATGTCGAATGTTTGATAAGAGGAGGGTTTAAAAGTTTTTCGATAAACCTTTTCTCCAGGGAAGTGGGTGGAGTGTTCCGTGTAAATTGGAGAATAGAAACTACTAAGAACCAATTGGAAGAGTTGTTTTCAAGTCACATGACTTCACATGCGCGTCTCAGGTCCTGTACGCGATAGGTAGGTGCGTGCACCCGATCGCGCACTAAAAGAAAGCGGCAAAAAACATCTCATAATATGCTCTTGCAGCTCGTTTTGGCACAAAGAGTTAGTTCTGAAAAGAACTTTTTTTTTTGGAAACAAGTGTTATGATGCTTTTGATTTCTTAAAGTTGCAACGACATGTTTTAGTATGTCATACTATCAAAATGAAGTGAAGAAATGTATCTTTTCTCGGAGCATTTATGACTCTCAATTTTGAGTTTAATTAGAATAAGGCTCTGCTCTCCGTATAGAAGAAGTTTTCCACAGTCCTTGCATTTCATGTGCACCTTCGCAAGATATGGTCTCAAGTCCATCTCAGCACTCGATGGAGATACAGGTCGTCGTGCAGAAGATGTGCTGGCCACTTCTGATGGTAATAGTGTGGCCAGAGCTGTTGTCGATGCCTTTGCAAACTCTATAGGGTGCCTTTGTTTGACATGCCGCTTCATGGTATGTATGGAAAAGGAATATTTTTTCCTTGGATTTCCTCTTAAGAGCTCCGATTTGCATATCGTGCAGGTTACTTTTGGCGCATTCACTTTCTTTTGATCTTCAGGATAAGTGAAAAATTGCCAAATGAAAAAGTCCTTTTTCTTCTTAAAGGTGGTCGCTCATTTCCTTCAGATTCGGAAGATGAATGCGGAACGGCAGCCATTTCAGCAAAGTCTTCTGGAAGATGTTCGACGTTGTTCTCTCTTGAGAGTAGAAAAGAAAGTGACGGAAGTGGGTGGAGTGCTGCGTGTAAATTTCAGAATAGAAACTACTAAGAACCAATTGGAAGTGTTGTTTTGAAGTCACATGACTTCACATGCGAGTCTCAGGTCCTGTACGCAATAGGCGGGTGCGCGCACCCGGTCGCGCACTAAAAGAAAGCTGCAAAAAACATCTCATAATATGCTCTTGGAGCTCGTTTTGGTACAAAGAGTTAGTTCTGAAAAGAACTTTTTTTTTTTTGGAAACAAGTGTTATGATGCTTTTGATTTCTTAAAGTTGCAACGACATTTTTTAGTATGTCATACTATCAAAATGAAGTGAAGAAATGTATCTTTTCTTGGGGCATTTATGACTTTCAATTTTGAGTTTAATAAGAATGAGGCTCTGCTCTCCGTACAAAAGAATTTCTCCAAACTCGTTGCATTTCATGTGCACCTTCGCAAGATATGGTCTCAAGTCCATCTCAGCACTCGATGGAGATACAGGTCGTCCACCAGAAGATGTGCTGGCCACCTCTGATGGTAATAGCGTGGCCAGGGCTCTTGTCGATGCTTTTGCATAATGCTCAGGGTGCCTTTGTTTAACATGCCGCTGCATGGTATGTATTGAAAAGGAATATTTTCTATTTGGATTTCCCCTTGAGAGCTCCGATTTGCATATCGTGCAGGTTACTTTTGGCGCATTCACTTTCTTTTGATCTTCAGGATAGGTGAAAAATTGCCAAATGAAAGATTCCTTTTTTCTTCTTAAAGGGGGTCGCTCATTTCCTTCAGATTCGGAAGATGAATCGGAACGGCAGCCATTTCAGCAAAGTATTCCGGAAGATGTTCGACGTTGTTGTCTCTTGAGAGTAGAAAAGATAGTGAGGAAAGTGGGTGGAGTGCTGCGTGTAAATTCCAGAATAGAAACTACTAAGAACCAATTGGAAGTGTTCTTTTCAAGTCACATGACTTCACATGCGCTTCTCAGGACGTGTACGCGGTGACACTATCTAGTTACGAACGTGATTTGGAAGTAGCGATCTTCTTCAGCGAAGTTTGAAAACGTGAAAAGAAGTGAATTCAAACAGATACAGATTTTACATATTTTTAGAGCTCGATTTAAGTATACAATTGTTAAATTATAAAACCTTTTATATTTTTTTAAAAAATATTAAGGTGTGTACATCCAGTCACACACGAACGATTAAAAAGAAATTCGGCTCCATTTAATTAAAAGGTTTATATGACAAAAAAAAAGCCTAGGTTCAGTGTCTTTAACGTACTATAAGTTCTTTCATTGGTCTATGAAGAAATTCATTAGGTTTAAATTGCAAAGCTTTCACGAAATAAATAGGTGGGTGCGCGCACTCGGTCGCGCACGTAAGATTGGTATGTCGATATTTATTTCAGGTATATCATTTATAGTTAGGAACTAGCATTCAAAAAACCTATGAAATTCACTGAAAAAAACCATAGGTTTTACACACGTTATAGTTAGGAAGTACCATTTGAAAAACCTATGAAATTCACTGAAAAAACCATAGGTTTTACACACGTTATAGTTAGGAAGTACCATTTGAAAAACCTATGAAATTCACTGAAAAAACCATAGGTTTTACACACGTTATAGTTAGGAAGTAGCATTTAAAAAACCTATGAAATTCACTGAAAAAACCATAGGTTTGACACATGTTATAGTTAGCTGGACATTTCACTCATATAAAACCAATGAAATTCCCCGTTATAGTTACTTCAGCTAACTATAACTCGCGCAACTGCAATGCACTACTGATGATGTTACATATTACATCACTCATCACATTGTTAGTGACATTACTCTTGATATCACTGATAATATCTAGTATCTGACATATGCTGCCTACAACATATAGGAATAGTATGTCACTGACTCTTGCATGAATGGAATATGTAAAATCTCCTAATGTAGCATATTAACACTTAGACACTGAGATACTTTTGGTAATAATAAAGAAACAATAACCTATATAGATATAATGTATCAGTGATAAAGCTACTTATCAACACATTTAGCCACTAAAATAGAAACTGATAGACAGACATAGATAGGTATATATTTAAATATTACTCAGTAACACATGTACTCATTAAGATATTTTTAATCAGTCAGTTATAGATCTATTTGTCACCCAAAAAGCAACCGATTATACACTTACATACTACAATTTTTTTTTAACCAACTTTCTGATCTACATATATAAAATATATGTAATTTTCAAAACTAACCCATTTAATAGATGATGTCATGAGTGATGTGATGTGTGACATCATCAGCAGTGCATTGCGGGCGCGCGAGTTATAGTTAGCTGAAGTAACTATAACGGGGAATTTCATTGGTTTTATATGAGTGAAATGTCCGGCTAACTATAACATGTGTCAAACCTATGGTTTTTTCAGTGAATTTCATAGGTTTTTTAAATGCTACTTCCTAACTATAACGTGTGTAAAACCTATGGTTTTTTCAGTGAATATATTTATATATATATATTCCTTCGCATCTACATGGCTTGTGCAGGAGACCGGATAGAATATATATATATATATATATATATATATATATATATATATATATATATATATATATATACATATATAATATATATCCACAGCCTATTTTCACG
>NW_028245284.1:0-22052 GCF_964263255.1 Lissotriton vulgaris
TTTTTTGGGCTTGTGCTTTATGCACGCTTCAGGAATTTGCGGTAGGAATTTCACCCAAACATTGTACCATTTGAGGAGGCCATTGGGGTGAGAGTTAGTTGTGTAAAATGGAGTGCTACAGGGGTTACCAGCTTCTCAAAAGGGCATGTCCTCTGTTTAGATAGCTGTCCAGAGGGCCAGAGACCTGGGTGGGACCATAAATGTAAGGAATGGCCCAGAGCCGCCATGGTTAATTTGTAACTCCTGGGTCAGTTTGTATGTGTGGTGGCAGCAAAGATTCGTAGTATGCTGAAATGGTTGGGTTGCGAACACGATTGACAAACTGGCATGTGGACACTCACTTCGCGATCCTTACTGCCTGACAGCTCCTGCCACCCAGCACCAAATAAGCAGGACTTGAATAGCTGAGCTTTGTGCGCCCTCCAGGCTGTTCCAGTTGTGCTGGGATCACCGAGCTGCACTAAATGAGTGCAGGCAATGGAGCAGACCACCCGAGGGCGCGACAAA
The DNA here is from genome assembly GCF_964263255.1 of Lissotriton vulgaris. Lineage (NCBI taxonomy): Eukaryota > Metazoa > Chordata > Amphibia > Caudata > Salamandridae > Lissotriton > Lissotriton vulgaris. Next base: position 508 of record NW_028245284.1, read on the forward strand.
CCTGAAGAATCAGAATAACAAAAAGGAATTATTTTTAAGATTACTGTGAGGGTGTTCCCAGTACTTCTTTAATGCAGTATTTTCATGGAAACCTTAAAAAAAGGTTAACACTAGCTACAGTATGATTGTGTTTACTAAAAATGTAACATCTGATAGCACAGTAAGCATTTAAACGTTCTCTTTTTTTGCAAATTATGCTGGACTGATCTTATACTCTGTACAGCTCATCCTATAATTTTTTTTTTTTTTTTTTTAGTGTATCTTATATAGCGCACGGCTACCCCAACGGGGTGTCCCGGCGCTTGCATTGGGAACCCGTCCTGGCTTTTCCCTGAGAGATAGCACGCACTGGGCATCCCCAAGGTGAAAGACAGGCATCCCGCCGCGGGGGCCGTAGTGGACATTAAGCAAGCTATTGCCCAGAGTTGCAGAGTGTGAACCTGTGATTCGAGTAGGCACCGAAGTGAGAATTATCAAGTCCATGGACACTTGGGCTCAGACCCTGCCGCGTCCGGAATTGAACCCTGGTCCCGGGTCTGACCTCAGCTTCCGGGTATGCCTCCTCTAACCATTGAGCCACACTTCTCCTCTTCTAATTTGTGTAGCGTATTGTATATTTTGTTTAATTCTTTCTTTAAACTATTGGCTTTCATATTCAAAGTGCTGTCTGTCATGGGCAGGGACGTCCTAGCACTGTAAATATACAAGTCACTATTCCCTTGTGCAACAACCAGGATTCAATTTAGCGACCCTCCAGTTTGAGACAAAGACATCAGAAATTATAACACTAAGTCCGGTGCCCCAGTCGATCTGTATGGCGTCTGAGTTGAGCCCATTTACGTAAACGCAGGCCATAGGCTGTGTGTCCAGCAGCTTCATACGTGATCTCAAACTCCCTGACATAGCAACCCGCCTAAACGTCTCGATCATAAAAGGCTACTCCAGGGAGTAAAACGCCTTATTGCCATCAGCTGACTTCATGTCTGGGTTTACCCGATGCAGCACTGCGAATACTGCGAATACGGTCTGTAGATGAACCGCTGTAGATCTACATCGGACAAATCCCGACTGTACTGGGGAGACTATTTTCTCTAGTAGGAGGGATAGCCGAGTCGCATCACCTCAGGCAGAAATTTATTGTCATTGTTACCCAGTGGCAGAGGGCAATAAGATAATCACTTAAAGGGTCTTTTCCAGGCTTAGGGGGCACTGATATGACTGCATCACTTATAGGCGCCAGCGACACACCACCCTTCAATGCCTCAACATACACCTCCAGCAGGTATGCGGCTGGTATTTGTTTGTAAAACTCTACACCAAACATTCAGATCCCGGAGCCTTCCCTCCTCCTAGGGCGTCTATAACGGCAACAATCTGTGGCCCAGAGATCGATGGATTATGATGGGATGTGAGAGCCAATTTGCATAGCGCTGCACAGCTAGTTCGGAAAAGAAGTGTCCTGGCACTAGTATGAGCACATAAGTATAAAAATCCCACAGCCCCTGAACACGAACAGAAAGGATTTGATTTATTTGCTGAAAGAACTCATGTTTTCTTGGTTGCACAGGGCAGGTGGGAGGGCATTCCATTCCAGGTACCTGCAGTCACCACAGGCAGAGAGCAGCCATCTATTCTGATTTTTTTAAACTTAGAGACTTTACGCAGCAAAGCATGATGGGGTCTCACCCTTCGGCCAGCTGATACCAGGCAAAAAGAAAGGACAAATAAGAATGAACCCTCTGACTGTAGAGCGTTTATGACATTCAGGGGCATATGTATGAACAAGCCCTTCTGCGATTCCTTAATTGCGATTTTTAGCGAATTGCTATTACGGAATCGCAAAATGCTATGTATGTAGGAATCACAATAATAATTGCGATTCCTTAATATTCCTTAATTGCGAATCGCGATTCGCAATTAAGGAATATCTTCCCATTCATTCCTATGCGCTAGGAGGCCCATAGAAATGGATTGGAAGACATTCTCAATTTGCGATTCGCAATTAGAGAATCGCAAATTGAGAATGCAATTTCAAGGGTGCCAGGGTGTCAAAAGGATACTCTGTTGCACCCCTGAAATATGTATGTGTACACATGTGATGCTCATACAGGCCCCAAGGGCATGTATGTGCGCCACATGGCACTTTCAAAATTCAAAAAAGTGCATTTTTCAAAGAAATCGCAAATTACCACCAACTTGAAGTTGGTGGTAATGGCGATTTCTTAAGGGCAAATTGCACTTTTGCAAAAACAACAGTTGAAGGACAGAATGCAGAACAATGTCATACATTCACCCCAGTACAGAGATCTGGGCCTAAATCCATCGTTTTTTTGCACTCCACACCACCCCAGTTCAGAAATGGCCATATGCAAATCAGCCTTGACCCTGTGCCTCATGGGAACAGTCCAGCCCGAACTGCCAAGCCATGTCTTTCCTGGACCGGAATCAAGCATCCTAGGACCGGTTTCTGGCTATCAGCCGTCTTCAGCCAGGATAGCTTGACTCCAGTGGTGTAGAGAGCATGGGACTCACGTCTGAGCATACCCATCCCACTCGGGGTGACAAATGCAAAAACAACAGTTGATGGACAGAATGCAGAACAATGTCATACATTCACCCCAGTACAGAGATCTGGGCCTAAATCCATCGTTTTTTTGCACTCCACACCACCCCAGTTCAGACATGGCCATATGCAAATCAGCCTTGACCCTGTGCCTCACGGGAACATTCCAGCCTGAACTGCCAAGCCATGTCTTTCCTAGACCAGAATCAAGCATCCTAGGACCGGTTTCTGGCTATCAGCCATCTTCAGCCAGGATAGCTTGACTCCAGTGGTGTGGAGAGCATGGGACTCACGTCTGAGCATACCCATCCCACTCGGGGTAACAAATGCAAAAACAACAGTTGATGGACAGAATGCAGAACAATGTCATACATTCATCTCAGTACAGAGATCTGGGCCTAAATCCATTGTTTTTTTGCACTCCACACCACCCCAGTTCAGACATGGCCATATGCAAATCAGCCTTGACCCTGTGCTTCATGGGAACAGTCCAGCCCGAACTGCCAAGCCATGTCTTTCCTGGACCGGAATCAAGCATCCTAGGACCGGTTTCTGGCTATCAGCCGTCTTCAGCCAGGATAGCTTGACTCCAGTGGTGTGGAGAGCATGGGACTCACGTCTGAGCATACCCATCCCACTCGGGGTGACAAATGCAAAAACAACAGTTGATGGAAAGAATGCAGAACAATGTCATACATTCACCCCAGTACAGAGATCTGGGCATAAATCCATCGTTTTTTAGCACTCCACACCACCCCAGTGCAGACATGGCCATATGCAAATCAGCCTTGACCCTGTGCCTCATGGGAACAGTCCAGCCCGAACTGCCAAGCCATGTCTTTCCTGGACCGGAATTACACTTTTACCATGCTTCATACATTGCATTTAAGGAATCTCAATTTGCGATTCCTTAAATGCAATTGCAAAATAGAGAATCGCAAATTTTCTAATTCTCTAATTTGCGATGCCCTTTTGGGATGATACATCTCAAAAGGCCTTTTCCCGTTCACAAACGGGCCGGGAAAAGGCGAACGGGAAAAGGGCTTGATACATATGCCCCAAAGTGCTTTAAATTGACATCTTTTCAGGACAGGAAGTCAGTACAATTTGACCAATTTGCTGGAGTTCGACATTTATAATTTTAACCTCAGAACCAGCCCAGCTGCTGTATTTGTAGCAGCAGCAATCTATGAAGGGGATATTTAGATATGCCTACGTATAAAGAGATGCAGAAATTCCTTCTCGATAGAATCAGAACCAGAACCAGGTCCGTCCTAGATGAAGCAGGGATGAACTGAAGTATTTTTCTGATAACTTTCAGCAGTCAGAAGCCTGAAGAGCAGATGATATTAATGTATCCTTTTAAGGACAGATGCAAATTCACCCAATCTCCCAGTTTGCTGACCTTATAGAATGGGCTGGACAGAGCTCCCAACGACAACGGCCTCCACCCTTGTGCTATGAAGCTCTGGACCCAAATACCACTATTTCCATTTTTTTCACTGTTCAGCGGCAGGGATTTGAGCTCATCCAATCAGCGACATCCTGGCGGCAGCTCCTGAAATTACTGGACATTTTATCTGTATTTAATTCTAATCTAATGATCTGTATATCATCGAGTAGAGGTGATATCGAATGACTCGATCAGGCTGGCCAAGTGTGCCATGTAAAGATTCAAAAGATTGTGGCTCAAAACAAGTTCCTGGCGGGCTCCTGTGGTGATCGTCTGAGGGGCTGAAGTTAGCTGATGCCACCGCTTGGGTCAGATCTTTCAAAAAGGATTAGAACCGAGCAGGCACTTTCCCCTAAGATCCACCACCTCCAATCTCTGTTGTAAAGTGGAGTGGGAGATGGTGTCAAAGGCTTCTGATAGATCTAATCAGATCAGAGCCCCACCTCCCCACCCCCATACATAATGTCTCTAATATCCCACGTGGCTTTAGCTTTGTTGGAGCCCTGGATGGACTTTGTGCAGAAGTTGGTGGGTCTCAAGATATTTGGTGAGCTGCTTGTTCAACGTGGCCTCATTTACTTTGGTGAACATCAGGAACAGAGAGACAGGCCGATCCTTAGAGTTAGAACTGCTATGACTACTGGAGCAGACATCTGGAAGTAATGTTGTCTAAAACACTCTGATTGGCTGCACGCTGAGGTGCGACGGAGGGCGAGAACAAGAAGGTTGGGCTTTGATGTGTCCCAGAGTAATTACCAGAGCCTGGGATGAACTCAAACATCCCACCCATCATTTTGCTTATTCCTAAACACGACAGGTGGGCCCAGATGTGGGTCCCGTGCTGGCTACAGCGCTGAAATCAAGCCACACCTTAGAGTCAAGGCCCAGATGTGGGTCCTGTGCTTGCTGCACCGTTGAAATCAAGCGGCCCCCTACAATCAGGGCCCAGATGTGGGTCCCGTGCGTGCTGCACCGCTGGAATAAAGTTGAACCCTGCAGTCGAGGCCCAAATAGGCTAAAACCAGTCTTGGGTTGCTTCTGTTTCTGTTCAGAAAGAATCTGGATTGGCTCTTCAGGCTGGACTGCTCCTATTGGGAGGAGTCTAAAGCTGATTTGCATATGTCTGCTTCATGTTTGAATTGGCATTGTGGGTCAAAAACCAGTTGATCTCCCTCTGCGGCTTGGCCTGGTTGGGACCAGGATGTGAGCCGGAGTCTAGTGAGGACCAGGACGTGTGCCAGGGCCTTGTGAGTACCAGGACGTGAGCCGAGGCCTGGTGGGGACCAGGATGTGGGCCAGGGCCCGGTGGACCAGGCCATGAGCCAGGGTCTTGTGAGGACCAGGACGTGAGCTCCGGCCTGGGGGACTAGGACGTGAGCCAGGACCTTGTGAGGACCAGGACGTGAGCCGGCGCCTGGTGGACCAGGATGTGAGCCAGGGCCTTGTGGGGACTAGAATTAGAGCCGGGGCCCTGTGAGGACCAGGATGTTAGCCAGGGCCTTGTGAGGACCAGAATTTGAGCCAGGTCCTTGTGAGGACCAGGACGGGAGCCGGGGCCTGGTGGACTAGGACGTGACATGGGGCCTTGTGAGGACCAGGATGTGAGCCAGGTGCTTGTGTGGACCAGGATGTTAGCTGGGGCCTTGTGATGACCAGGACATGAGCCGGGGTCTGGTGGACCAGGACACGAGCCAGGGCCTTATGAGTACCACGACGTAAGCCGGGGTCTGGTGGACCAGGATATGAGCCGGACTATGGGGAAGACAAGGATCAGAGCTAGGGCCTTGTGGGGACCAGGACATGGGCCGGGGCCTTGTGAGGACTTGGACGTGAGCCGGGGCCTTGTGAGGACCAGGACATAAGCCAAGGCCTTGTGAGGACCAGGACATGAGCCGGGGCCTGGTGTGGACCAGGACGTGACCCTGGTGAGCCGGGGTCTGGTGGGGACCTGGATGTGAGCCGGGGCCTGGTGGACCAAATGTGAGCTGGGGCCTGTGGTGGACCAGGAGGCTGAGCCAGAGGCTGGTGGACCAGGACATGAGACAGGGCCTTGGAAAGACCAGGATGTGAGCCGGAGCCTGGTGAGGACCAGGACGTGAGCCGGGGCTTTGTGAGGACCAGGATATGAGCCGGAGACTGGTGAGGACCAGGACATGAGCCGGAGTATGGTGAGGATCAGGATGCTGAGCCAGGGCCTGGTGGACCAGGATACTGAGCCCACTCTCGCTCTCTTTGAGAGGCCCGACTAAACACCCAGTTCGTCCTCTCTTGCAGGACCAGGCAAGGGCCAGTACAGTGATCCAAGGACACCAGAGACTGGTGCGCTGGACTTGCACAGGCTGACTCGGCAAGTGCACCCACTTGCCAGACCCTAAACCTTCCCTTTGCTTCATATCAGTCACCCCTATGGTAGGCCCAAGGGCAGGGTGCATTGTAAGTATAAGGTGGAACAAGCCCTGATGTGTGTGGCATGTCCTAATAGTGAATTACAGCCATTTTCGTTTTTCACTATTGCAAGGCTACCTGTTCTCATAGGCCAGAATGGGCTGTTGGGATTGTTACATTCTATGATCCTAACAGACTCCGGGAACACAGTAGAAATTCGAGTTTAGCATGCCTGAACTCAGAATAATAAAATACATCTTTTAGTAAAATGTATTTTAATATTCTGTGTTTGCAAATCCCACTTTTAGAAAGTAGGTATTTGCTTGCCAAACCATTTCAGCCCGCCTCTGCTAGAACGCGGTAGAAATTCGAGTTTAGTATGCCTGAACTCAGAATAGTAAAATACATCTTTTAGTAAAGTTTATTTTAATATTCTGTGTTTGTAAATACCACTTTTAGAAAGTAGGTATTTGCTTGCCTAACCATGTCAGCCCGCCTCGGCTAGGATGTGTATCTGCTGTCTGGTTTCTGTGAGTGACAGGGCTGGGGGATTCCAGGAGACAGGCTGGGGCAGCCTGGTGGTGAATAGAGAGATTTACATCCAGATGGGTGGGAGGAGTGCACCTGGACTCTGAATAGGACTGTGCCTTTCCACCACAATGCTGGCACCACCTCCTGTGGAGCGTCTAATGTCTTAGCCCTGCTCCGTGAATGAAAAGTCAGAGTCATGTCAAAAAAGTGCTCAAGAACTGGTTCTGGCTAGACAAAGGCCCCTCAACCCCAGAGGAACAAAGGAATTAGGGGTATAAGTATTGGAACCCTGCTCCCAAGAAATTAGATCCTGCTTTGACAAGAAGAAACCTCTGCCCGACGAGAAGGAACTGGGAAACTGAAGGATGAGTACTGTCCCTGACCTAGGGGATTGGCCTGCAGTGGTTGCCTTGCTGCTGAAGGAGAGGAGAAAGACTACAAAGACTTTATTTTCCAACTTGTGCAAAAGATCTCCAAGGGCTTGTGAGTGAGCTTGCCCCCTGAACGAAGTCCCAGGACCATTGTACTTCATCCACCCGCAAACCACAGCTGGAAACGCTGTTTTCAGTTGCACCCACTTGTGGGACACCCCCGCGCCGCACGGCCACCAGCTGCTGCGTGTGCCCCTTGGCGCCCTCTGCCTCGCTGCTGCCTCGTTTGCCGGCTGCCGCCGCTGCGAGTGATTTTGCCCTTGTTATTACGGTTCTTTGTGCTTGTTTGGTGTAAACTCTATTTTTCACCTGTATTTGCGCTTATTTGTGCCTGTTTTTACTGTAATCTCATTTTTTTCCGTGTTTGCTCTCCTTCCTTGTTGTCCGCCTACCTCGCCGCCCCCCGCCCTCCCTTCCCGCCACCGCCGCTTGTCCCCGCCCCTTTTTTGCCTTCTGTAACCCTCCCCGCTCCCGCCTCCCAGCTGCTCCGCCCACCCGCGCACTTGGCCTTAAATGGCGACCGTGCGACGCAGGTGAGTGTGACCCACTTGTGGGACACCCCCGCGCCGCACGGCCACCAGCTGCTGCGTGTGCCCCTTGGCGCCCTCTGCCTCGCTGCTGCCTCGTTTGCCGGCTGCCGCCGCTGCGAGTGATTTTGCCCTTGTTTTTACGGTTCTTTGTGCTTGTTTGGTGTAAACTCTATTTTTCCCCTGTATTTGCGCTTATTTGTGCCTGTTTTTACTGTAATCTCATTTTTTTCCGTGTTTGCTCTCCTTCCTTGTTGTCCGCCTACCTCGCCGCCCCCCGCCCACCCTTCCCGCCACCGCCGCTTGTCCCCGCCCCTTTTTTGCCTTCTGTAACCCTCCCCGCTCCCGCCTCCCAGCTGCTCCGCCCACCCGCGCACTTGGCCTTAAATGGCGACCGTGCGACGCAGGTGAGTGTGACCCACTTGTGGGACACCCCCGCGCCGCACGGCCACCAGCTGCTGCGTGTGCCCCTTGGCGCCCTCTGCCTCGCTGCTGCCTCGTTTGCCGGCTGCCGCCGCTGCGAGTGATTTTGCCCTTGTTTTTACGGTTCTTTGTGCTTGTTTGGTGTAAACTCTATTTTTCCCCTGTATTTGCGCTTATTTGTGCCTGTTTTTACTGTAATCTCATTTTTTTCCGTGTTTGCTCTCCTTCCTTGTTGTCCGCCTACCTCGCCGCCCCCCGCCCTCCCTTCCCGCCACCGCCGCTTGTCCCCGCCCCTTTTTTGCCTTCTGTAACCCTCCCCGCTCCCGCCTCCCAGCTGCTCCGCCCACCCGCGCACTTGGCCTTAAATGGCGACCGTGCGACGCAGGTGAGTGTGACCCACTTGTGGGACACCCCCGCGCCGCACGGCCACCAGCTGCTGCGTGTGCCCCTTGGCGCCCTCTGCCTCGCTGCTGCCTCGTTTGCCGGCTGCCGCCGCTGCGAGTGATTTTGCCCTTGTTTTTACGGTTCTTTGTGCTTGTTTGGTGTAAACTCTATTTTTCCCCTGTATTTGCGCTTATTTGTGCCTGTTTTTACTGTAATCTCATTTTTTTCCGTGTTTGCTCTCCTTCCTTGTTGTCCGCCTACCTCGCCGCCCCCCGCCCTCCCTTCCCGCCACCGCCGCTTGTCCCCGCCCCTTTTTTGCCTTCTGTAACCCTCCCCGCTCCCGCCTCCCAGCTGCTCCGCCCACCCGCGCACTTGGCCTTAAATGGCGACCGTGCGACGCAGGTGAGTGTGACCCACTTGTGGGACACCCCCGCGCCGCACGGCCACCAGCTGCTGCGTGTGCCCCTTGGCGCCCTCTGCCTCGCTGCTGCCTCGTTTACCGGCTGCCGCCGCTGCGAGTGATTTTGCCCTTGTTTTTACGGTTCTTTGTGCTTGTTTGGTGTAAACTCTATTTTTCCCCTGTATTTGCGCTTATTTGTGCCTGTTTTTACTGTAATCTCATTTTTTTCCGTGTTTGCTCTCCTTCCTTGTTGTCCGCCTACCTCGCCGCCCCCCGCCCTCCCTTCCCGCCACCGCCGCTTGTCCCCGCCCCTTTTTTGCCTTCTGTAACCCTCCCCGCTCCCACCTCCCAGCTGCTCCGCCCACCCGCGCACTTGGCCTTAAATGGCGACCGTGCGACGCAGGTGAGTGTGACCCACTTGTGGGACACCCCCGCGCCGCACGGCCACCAGCTGCTGTGTGCCCCTTGGCGCCCTCTGCCTCGCTGCTGCCTCGTTTGCCGGCTGCCGCCGCTGCGAGTGATTTTGCCCTTGTTTTTACGGTTCTTTGTGCTTGTTTGGTGTAAACTCTATTTTTCCCCTGTATTTGCGCTTATTTGTGCCTGTTTTTACTGTAATCTCATTTTTTTCCGTGTTTGCTCTCCTTCCTTGTTGTCCGCCTACCTCGCCGCCCCCCGCCCCCCCTTCCCGCCACCGCCGCTTGTCCCCGCCCCTTTTTTGCCTTCTGTAACCCTCCCCGCTCCCGCCTCCCAGCTGCTCCGCCCACCCGCGCACTTCGCCTTAAATGGCGACCGTGCGAACGCGCAGCGGTCACGCGCAGCGGGCGCGCCGATTGTGCGCCGAAGGCGCGCCAAAGGTAAGCCCGTCTGCGCCCGTCCGCGACCGGATCGCGACCAGCGCCAGGACCCCTGGCCCACGAAGACCCCGACCTACCCGCCTGACGTACTCCGCCGCCACCCTCATCGCACTCAACACCGGCCGACTCCCAGAATGCCACCAAGCCACTCCTAGACGCACCCACGGACCTTTCAGCTGCCACACCTGCAAATTCTCCTGCATCCGGCCCAGCCCCGCCAAGTCGAACACCAGCAGCACCCACCTCAAGTGCATCCTGCTCAACACCCGCTCCGTCCACAGACACGCCATCGAACTCTGGAACCTCCTAGACGCCACAGCCCCTGACGTCGCCTTCCTCACGGAGACCTGGATGAACGCCTCTTCAGCACCCGACATCGCCATCGCCATCCCAGAGGGCTACAAGATCGTCCGTAGGGACCGAAACGCCAACCAGATGGGAGGAGGCATCGCCATCATCCACAGGAACACCATCCGCCTCACGACCAGCACCGACAACACCCTGACCAGCGCCGAACACCTGCATTTCCAGATCCACACCAACCCGAACACCACCCTCAGAGGCACCCTGATCTACCGACCCCCTGGACCACGCACACAATTCAGCGAGGACATCGCCGACTTCATCAGCCCGCATGCCCTCCCCTCCGCTGACTACATCCTCCTGGGAGACCTCAACTTCCATCTGGAGAACAACAACGACCACAACACCAGCACCCTGCTCGACAACCTCGCCAACCTGGGACTCAAGCAACTGGTGTCCACCCCCACCCACCTCGCCGGACACACACTCGACGCCGTCTTCTCATCCAGCACAGACATCGACTTCAGCCACGCCACAGAGCTTCAATGGACGGACCACAGCTGCGTCCACTTCACCTTCAAGAGAACGACGACCCACCATCACCAGCAACAGACCGCCCGCAGAAGCTGGAACAAGATCACAGCAGACCAGCTCGCCACCTCCCTGAGCTAGCACCCTCCTGCCAGCTCAGCGAACCCCAGCCAGGCCGCCGACAACCTCACGAAGTGGATCAGCAACTGCGCTGACGAACTCGCCCCGCTGAGGACCCCGCCTAGCAGACCCGGCAGCAAGAAGGCCCCATGGTTCACCGACGAACTCAAGAGCTCCAAGAAGAACTGCCGAGCCCTCGAGAAAGTCTGGAAAAGGGAACCGACACCGGACAACAGGACCTCCTACAAACTTGCCACCCGGAAACACCACCAGCTGATCCGCGCCGCCAAGAAAACAGCATTCAAGGACCGGCTGGACAACAACGCACACAACGGCAAGGAACTCTTCAACATCGTGAAAGAGCTTTCCAACCCCAGCGCAGAAAACAACGACATCACCCCATCGCAAGACCTCTGCAACTCCCTCGCCTCATACTTCCACAACAAGATCACGGACATACACAGCAGTTTCAACAACCAACCAACGCACACCATGACCGACCAACCTCCCCCCCCCCACCACCACCCTCCACGCCTGGACCCCGATCAGCACCGAAGACACCATCCGCACGATGAACTCCATTCACTCCGGATCACCGACCGACCCCTGCCCTCACCACGTCTTCAACAGGGCCGACGCTGTCATCGCACCCCACCTGCGAAACATCATCAACACCTCCTTCGAAACCGCCATCTTCCCTGAGAGCTGGAAACACGCCGAACTCAGCGCCCTACTCAAGAAACCAACAGCGGACCCCACCGACCTCAAGAATTACCGCCCCATCTCGCTTCTCCCGTTTCCAGCCAAAGTCATCGAGAAGACCGTCAACAAGCAGATGGCCGCCTTCCTCGAGACGAACGGATCCCTCGACCCCTCACAGTCCGGCTTCCGAGCCAAACACAGCACCGAGACCGCCCTCATCGCCGCCACCGATGACATCCGAGCCCTGATGGACAATGGAGAAACAGCGGCCCTCATCCTCCTAGACCTCTCCGCGGCATTCGACACGGTCTGCCACCGCACCCTAGTACGGCGCCTCAGCAACATCGGAATCCAGGACAAGGCGCTGGAATGGATCATCTCCTTCCTCGACGGGAGAACACAGAGAGTCCGCCTACCACCGTACAAGTCAGAGGCCTCCGAAGTCATCTGCGGCGTCCCCCAAGGATCATCCCTGAGCCCCACCCTCTTCAACGTCTACATGAGCCCCCTCGCGGCCATCGTACGCAAACACCACCTCAGCATAATCTCCTACGCCGACGACACCCAGCTGATCCTCTCCCTGACCAACGACCCCGCCGCCGCCAGAGCCAACCTGCACGAAGGGATGAAAGAGGTAGCCGAGTGGATGACGACCAGCCGCCTGAAACTGAACTCGGACAAGACAGAGGTCCTCATCCTGGGCTCCTCACCCTCCGCCTGGGACGACTCCTGGTGGCCCCCCGCCCTGGGCACCGCACCCAAACCGACAGACCATGCACGAAACCTGGGCTTCATCCTGGACTCCTCCCTCTCCATGACCAGGCAAGTCAACAACGTCTCCTCGGCGTGCTTCAACATCCTACGCATGCTACGGAAGATCTTCTGGTGGATCCCCACAGAGACCAGGAAGACCGTCACCCAGGCCCTCGTCACCAGCCGACTGGACTACGGCAACGCCCTCTACGCCGGCACCACCGCCAAGCTCCAGAAGAGACTCCAGCGGATCCAAAACGCCTCAGCCAGACTCACCCTCGACATCCCGCGATCCAGCCACATCTCCGGACATCTGAGAGACCTTCACTGGCTCCCCGTCAACAAGACAATCACCTTCCGCCTCCTCACCCACGCACACAAAGCCCTACACGACCAAGGCCCGAGCTACCTCAACAGCCGAGTCAAATTCTACGCTCCCAAACGCCACCTCCGATCAGCCAACCACGCCCTCGCCGCCGTCCCCCGCATCCGAAGAGCGACTACAGGAGGAAGGTCCTTCTCCTACCTGGCCGCCAAGACCTGGAACTCCCTCCCGTCCGACCTGCGCCTGACCCAAGACCACCTCTCCTTCAGGAAGAAGCTGAAGACCTGGCTGTTCGAGCAGTAGCGGCACCCCCCCCCCCCAGCGCCTTGAGACCCTACGGGTATGTAGCGCGCTTTATAAATGTCACTGATTGATTGATTGATTGAGCCCAGGCTGGGACCTGTGTACGCCTCGTACGATCGAATTGAAGCCTGACTGCAACGGACAAAGCATCGCCAACCACTAGCAACGCGACTCTGTGTTCACCGACCCGCACAAGCGCCGTCAAAGAGCCGCCGCTCGCACCATGAGTGGGAAGCACTGCTGCGTACAACGCTCCATGCATCGACTCGCAACAGGTCAGGACAACGCGCACACTACCACTGAGGTAGAGTCCGAGAATCGCACGGAGTTGGGTACGCATCGAATGGCCCGACTCGCACAGCTTTCAAGGACTGTACGACTCCAGCTCCCAAAGTACGGCTCGTACGTTGCAACGGAATAGTTTGCACTGCACAAGGCACCGTCCCCTCAAGAAACACGACTCTGCGTTCATCGACCCGCACAGGCGCTGTCAACGAGCTGTAGCTCGCACCGCGACAGGAGGACATCGCTGCGTACAACGCTTTCTTTTTCAACGTATCGTCTGTGACGAACTCATCAAAGCAAAGGTACTGTGTACGACTCGCACCGCATTTTGGTACGCATCGGACAGGAGTGTCCGCTGCAGTTGTTAGACTCTTTCTAGGTATTTTCATCACCGTGAGAGCCGGACAAAGGGTACAAAGCGCACAGAACTCTAAAATACGCATTTCAACAAGAACTCTTTATTGCTAATAGTATTGTGGCTCATTTTTGTCATTATTTGGTCTTGTGCTGAGTCTCTATATAAAGATAACTATTTTTGATATAATACTAGTGTGGTGTCCATTTGTGGTGTTGTCAATGGTTTACTGTATGTGGTCACAAATGCTTAACTTGCAACGCCTCTGAAATAAGTCTTGTCTGCTTGCGCCAAGCTACCTAGAGGGTGAGCAGGGGTTATTTTAAGAGGGTAATCCCCTTATCCTGACTAGAGGAAAGGGTCCCTGCCTGTCACAAGTACTTACCTGTGCCAACCAGACCAAATCTACCATTGGTGGTCAGCGGTGAGGATTCTGAATTTGCATTTGTGACTCATGTACAGTGATTGGTGAACACTACGAAGTGAGTGCAGACCATAACGCAACCATGTACTTTTGATTCTTGTTTTGCCAAGGGATCTCCATTTTTTTTAAAGTCATTGTGGAGAAACCAGCCACTATAGTTTCTGACAGCGAAGAAGTAGAATGGGACGAGGAGAGACTAGAGAGATATACCAGGGCCGAGCTGAAGGGCTTCTGCAAAAAGTTCAAAGTTACCCATGTGGGATTCAAAGTCAAGTCAGACTACCAAAAGGCACTGAGGGCCTGGATTGAGTCAAGGAGAGCACCTGAGGATGTGGTGGAAATTGAGCAGGCAGAAAGCATACATGGTTTTGTCAGAGTCCTGTTGCCAGAGGAGTTGGCAGAAAGGAAGGAAACCCGAGCACACTTAAATTGAATGGGCAACTGGAGCTGGAAAGCAAAAAGCTGGCTCTGGAAGAGAGAAGAATCCAAATGGAGCATGAAATGAATTTGAGGGAATTGGAGCTAAAGGCTAAAAGTTTGGAGCCTACTCCCTCTGGTGGCAGCACACCACCAGTGCAGGTAGAATCAAGGGTGTACATACCAAAGGATGTGGTAAAAGAACTTTAAAAAAATGATGACATAGGGCAGTCGTTCAAGGCCTACGAGGTAGCCATGTCTTTCCACCGGGTCCCTGAGAGAGATTGGGGAGCGGGGTTGTGGAGGCGGTTCCTGAGTGAGGGGCAGGACACACTGCTGGATTTGGGTTAACTCCTGAGTTGTATATGTTAAATGTTATGTTATGTTAAAACGGGTCTTTTATAGCGCATGGCTACTCCATGGAGTGTCCCGGCGCTTTGACAAAAACCCGAAAAAGAGACCAGGGCAAATGTAGGGCGAGAAACAGAGGGAATTACTGGGAGAAAAGCCATGTCTTCAGCTCCTTCCTGAAAACCAGTAAATTGCTGATTTTCCTAAGAGAGACAGGCAGAGAATTCCAACATCGCGGTGCCAAGCATCGAAAGGAGCGTCCTCCAATTCTAGCCCGCCTGATGGAAGGAACAGAAGCCTTAGCCAAGGAGGACGATCTCAGACTTCTAGAAGGGAACTAGAATGTCAGACGCCTCCTTATATATCTGGCCCCGATCTGGTGAAGCGCTTTAAAAGCAAGGGTGAGAGCCTTAAAAGTAATCCTTCTTTCGATTGGTAGCCAGTGGAGCTTTTTAAGCAACTCCGATGCGCTCACTCTTCGCTGAAGGCCATAAATGGTCCTTGCGGTGGAGTTTTGCACCATCTGGAGGCGTGACATGAGAAATGTTGGCAATCCCAAGTAGAGCACATTAGCATAATCTAGGCGTGAGCCTATCAATGCCTGCACAATGATCTTTCTATGGTCAAGGGACAGGATAGGGAGGGATTTCCTTAACATTTTGAGGATGGTTCAGGGGTTGCACAAAGATTCCAAATAGTACCCATGTTGAGTATGTAACTTTTATTTGCAGAGCACTGGATGGTTGGGTGAAGGGTAGCAAAGTTAATGATTTTCAAGGGCTTCTTGATTTAATGGCATGAGAGCACTTGTCCAGTAATTGTTTTCCTGAGCTACGCCAGCACCAGATTGATAGCTAGCTGACTAACCTTAGGAAGCTTGCTGCGGAGGCAGACCGCTGGATCAGTACCAGGGTCCACAAGGGTCAAGTGGGAGAAGAGAAGAGAAGCAGAAGAGTTGGGGGGAGGGGGGACAAGGGAAAACAGAGAGAGTTCCAAAGTAATCCTAAAGGGAACCAAGGGAAAGGTTCTCAGCCTCCCCCACCCCAGAAACCGACCGGGCCCCGACAGGTCCCCCTGTTCAAAGAGGGCCCCCCAGGTGTTACAAGTGTGGTTAACTGGGTCATTTTGCCTCTGATCCCAAGTGTTGCCAGTTTGTTAAACCTGCACCCCCTGGTGCAGCCCCCCGGCAGAGTAGCCTTGGGTGAGGAATGGGTTGTCCAAGGAGGGGGAGGTCCCGCAGAGATGTCTCTTGTCTCATTAGGATATGGTCCCTGAGAACCAACTGCCCTCTAACTAAAAAATATGAGCAGTGGGTGACCATTAATGGCCAAAGAGTGGGGGCTCTTAGAGATACAGGAGCCAGTGTGACAGCTGTCAAGTGTCACCTGGTATCTCAAGAGCTGGTTGTCCCACATGCATTCTGCCGAGTTGTGAACACCGACAACACTGGGAGTCAGTGTCCAATGGCTCAGGTTCCCTTTGAGTGGGGGCGGGGAGACTCTGGTACTCTTCAAGTAGCTGTGAGAACTGCCATGCCTGTAGACTGTTTGTTGGGGAACGATTTGGAAAGTTCACCTTGGGAAAAGGTGGAGAATAGTATTCACCTGAGGATGGTGGGTCTGCCTGACTGGGCGTACGTGACCACCCGGTCAATAGCAGCCAGTAGGGGTGCTCAATAGGGCCTGGAGCCTGAGAGGGAGGCCCAGGGACCGGCCTTAGAGAGAAGACGCAGGGGGTGCCGGAAACCGGCCCCTGTAGTTCCCACAGTCCAGTAGGAAGCAGGCCTTGAGGGGTATGCTCTGGAACCTACAGGGGAACAGATAGCTGAACTGGGGGACCTGCCTGAACTGACCCATTGGCAGCAGGAAGGAGGCCTCTCCAGGGAGGAATTCTGCAGAGGGCAGTAAGAATGTCCTGCAGACCAGGCCAACGGTGATCAGTCTGGAACACATTTCATTTACTGGGAGACGACCTCCTGTATTCAGAGCCTATGGTTGCTGAGCCTGGGTCAGCCCGTTTGCTGGTGGTACCCCAGAGCTTCAGAGCCTTCCTACTGGGTCTGGCTCACGATGTGCCATTGGCAGGACATTTGGGGCAGGACAAGACCTTTGAAAGGCTTGTCACCCACTTTTATGGGCCTCAAATGCGCAAGAGTTCAGACAGGACATGTCAGACTTGCCAGGCAAGTGGAAAGAGTGGGAGGAAGCAGAAGGCTCCTGTCCAGCCATTCCCTGTGGTCAGTACCCCATTCCAGCAAGTTGGGATTGACATTGTGGGGCCACTGGACCCCAGGACAGCCATGAACAACAATTTTATCCTGGTCCTGGTGGACCATGCCACCCGGTACCCGGAAGCCATCCCTCTGAGGACAGTGACGGCCCCTGGGACGTGCACTGATGGGAATTTTCTCTGGGGTGGGATTCACTCTAGAGGTGGTGTCTGACCGGTGTACCAATTACATATCCAAGTATATGAACTCCCTTTGGCAAGAGTATGGTGTAACCTACAAGTTTACCACACTTTACCATCCCCAAGGAAATGGTTTGGTTGAGAGATTCAACCGTACCCTCAAAGGCATGATAATGGGTCTGGAAGAACCCATGAGGCGTAAGTGGGACGTCCTCTTAACATGCATTTTCTTTGCTTACCGTGAGATGCCACAGAAGTCTCCAGGGCTCAGCCCCTTTGAGCTCCTGTATGGCCACCAAGTGAGAGGACCTCTAAGTCTGGTCAAAGAAGGCGGGGAGCAATCTCCCAGGAAACCTCCCCAGAATGTATATAGCTACATGCTGGACTTCAGGAACCAGACTAGGCGTTTCAGGCAACTTGCTGAGGCAAATCTGGAAGCCAGCCAGGAGGAGATGAAGCGGTGGTACGATCAGAATGCCACTCTGGTAGAGCTTCAGCCTGGACAGATGTTGTGGGTCTTGGCCCCCGTGGAGCCTTGTGCGCTCCAGGACAAGGGGGCCGGCCCCTTTGAGGTGGTGGATCGCAAGAGTCCTGTTACCTATTTAGTGGACTTGCGGTCTCCCCGGAACCCCTTGAGGATCCTGCATGTCAACCGTTTGAAGCCCCATTTAGAGAGGTCCGAAGTGGGCATGCTCTTGGCAACAGATGCTGGAATGGATGAGGATGGAGCCTCTTCCTGACCTCCTGGCTGCCACAGAGCAATATGGGTCTGTGGATAGAGTTAACCTCACTCCCACCCTGACCCCTGAGCAACAGAATGACTGCCGCCAGTTACTGGGACAATTTTCTGATCTGTTCTCCCTCGTTCCTAGTATCACAGATTGGTGCGTCCATGATGTGGATACAGGAGACAGCTTACCTGTGAAGCACAAGGCTTATAGAGTAACTGACAGGGTCAGGGCTTGCATCAAAGAGGAGGTCTCAAAGATGCTTGCACTTGGGGTGATTGAGTCTTCCAGCAGTCCTTGGGCCAGCCCAGTGGTCTTGGTCCCGAAGGCTGCAGTGCCGGGTGTCACACCCGATCTCCGGTTCTGTGTGGACTACCGAGGACTCAATTCAGTCACGAAGACTGACGGGCACCCCATCCCGAGAGCTGATGAGCTCATTGATTGGTTAGGGGCTGCACGTACCTCAGCACATTTGACTTGACGTCTGGGAGATCGCCTTGACTGATGGGGCAAAAGAGAGGTCAGCATTCTCCACACCAGATGGGCATTTCCAGTTCCGGGTTATGCCTTTGGGATGAAGAATGCCCCTGCCACCTTTCAGAGGTTGGTCAACAAGGTGTTGGTTGGACTGGATGAGTTCTGTGCCGCCTACCTGGATGACATTGCAGTGTTCAGTGTCACATGGTGTGAGAAGTTGGCCTGATATATGATGCTCACTAGTTCTAGTGATCACCTTGTATCAGTCCAAACAACCCTTATGGTGATTAGTTGTAAGTCAACCTTATAGACCAGCTATCCTAATGGTAGCATGGACAAAGCAGTCTTAGGCTAAACTCTTTTGGCATGTGAAGCCAGCTATTTTACCACATATAACCCCTTGAATACCAAATGAAAGGACACCACACAGGTAGTTATGAAAATAAACAAGATATTTATTAACTAACATACACCTCTGAACTCTTTATGAGATCAGAGGGCTAAGCACATGACAAGACTCTTAGGAAAAATAAGTTTAAGTTGCGCAAATACGATGTTGCCCTAGAGGCACGTCAAACCATATACTAAACAAGTGGTATAAGGAAATCGATAGAAGGAATGGAGCTGTCCAGAGGCTGTAGGATCGCTGGGGCTACACTATCCTAACCTGAGGTAAGTAATAGGAGGCCCACGGGATACGTGTGCAGAGTGTGAACTCACACGCGAGATGCGTAACAAAGTCAATGGACAGTACAAATTACGAAAAGGTAAGTATTAGACAGTTCCGACTAGCTAGGACTAAAACGACTGGAAATCTGGACACTTGGAGAGTCAATCTACCTTTGAGCACCGAAATGCTCTTGTTACCTCACCCATGGGCTGCGGGTGCATAGGTGTCAAAGTGTGCCGGGTTTCCGCGTTGAAGTCTATGGAGCCTGGAAGAAAAGATGCTGCAGACGGCCAGAAGGAAGATGTCCGGAGTGATCCAAGGGTGGATCGAGGAAGATGAAGACCTGAAAGCAGAGGGGACAATGTTCAAAGTCACTAGCCAGTGACTGGAGTGGAACCAGGAAGGAACCAGATGATGTCGTCGCGATCAGATGAAGAGTGGACGCTTGACTCTGCAGCCACGTGGACCAGGAGGTATCTTCGACAACCAGGATGGAGGCACGAGCTGTCCCAAGCAGGCTCTCGCTGTTGGTGGTGTTGGTTCCGGATTCGGCGTCAACAGGCGTTGGCAAAGACAACCCACGCGGTGAGTGGAAAAGGCGTCTGGTGCGGACCAGGAGGGTCCGGGTTGCTTCTCCTTTGCATTGAAGCAAGGGCCAGTCTGGAGCAATCAGACCACTGGTGTAGTTTTCGTGTATCGTCATCTAGGAGGTCACTAGCCAGCCAGGAAGTGACCAGACAACGCGTCAAGCAGCAAACAGGCAGAAGGGCCCAACGCAGATCTCGTGGATGCTGGAGGGCTGGTCTTCGGTGCAGGAGTTGCTCGGGGCTGGGGCTTCTCAGTCCCCAAAGCACTTCGTCGAGGATGCCTCTGAAGTCGTGCTGGAAGCGAAGTGCAGTTTCTTCAAGATGGCCGGTCCCACGTGTCTCGTCGCACCCACGGATCTCAGCTGTGCTGCAGATGTAGGTAGAGGTCAGAGAGGTCTGGAAGTCCGGGTCTCGTCGGGCTCTGAAGTCTGGATCTACTCGGGAAGACGACAAAGTGAACCGCTGCAACGCTTGATGGTGCCTGCTTGTGCAGGGTGGTCACTCCTTGGCCACAAGGGAGATTTCTTCAGTCTTCTGTGGAGCAGAACGTCGAAGTCCAGAGTTTCTTCTTGTAGAGTTTCAAATCAGGATTAATCTAATCTGGAATGGGACCAGCTCCTACCTTTATTCTCCTAAAGGGGGCTGTACTATGACTAGGTCCCTCCTATGGGAGGGACCAGGAAGGGGGGTGGTTACACCCCCTATCCTTTGTCCGGTTTCACGCCAGAGCTGAGGCTGGAGTGCCCCAGCAACTGGTTTGAACCGGTGTATGCACAGGGCATCTTGTGTGCCCCAGGCATGTCTCATTCCTTTCAGGCCTGTCCTACCTTATACACAAAATCCTGTCTGGGGTGGTGTCAGCACCTCCCAAGGCAGGAAACCCTTTGTCCAAGCCTCCCTCGCTGGAAGGACTTCCAGCAGCAGGAGGTCAGACTTGTGTCTGTGGTGGCAGCATCCATTTTGTGATGCTGAGGCTTGAGTTAACTTTTACCGGGGTTCACAGTTACATGCATGTCGTGTCCCTCTAAAAGGGTGGAATGCTACCCCGGTCGCCAGAATTGGCGAGGGTGTAGTATTCCAATTCGTATGACACCTTACTCAACATGTTTTGATAGTGCTATACCAAAGTTAGCAATAACCGCGAGGATTATAATGCACTTAAGAGTATATGGTATAGCGTTATCATGGAAACAGCTAAAGGACTTGGTTCCGAAAGCTGCAGACAGGCTCAGCTCATGCTAGAGCACCATCTCACAAAATTCCACGCACTCTGCCTTCAGGATTGATAAGGCCTGCCATAGGAGTGACTGATAGGAGGATATGTGTCCATTTTAGGGTTAGATATAGGGATACTATATCTAAAGCAAAGGGTGATTACACCACCTTGCCCCAGCTGATTGATCAGCCAGTTGTGTCAGATTTGGATGGCCAGCCAGGGGTGGCATAATACATGCTGCAGCCCCTGGTAGGCCCTGAGTGCACCTATGCCCTGGGTACCTAAGGTACACTGTACAGGGACTGATAAGGTGACTCAGTCCAATTGGTTATGCTCCTAAGGTACATGGATGTCAATTTAGAGAGAGAGCAGGAAGCCTGGGGTCCTGAATAGCAGGATCCCAGGCCAACTAAGTCGAAAACCAGCAAAACACCAGGCAAAAAGTTGGGGGCAACCATAGTCAGATATCCACCTTCCTACAATCTGTACCGCAACAGCAGCAAGCATTGGAGACCCAGAGAAGAGGCTGCAGGATTGCGTGGAGGCAGCAGGGTCTCCCAGTTCCCCCACATCAGGATTCCTCACAACAGCAAGGCCATCAAGCACAGGGCGCCTGTCGGTTGAAGTTCCAGAAGCTA